>NC_057809.1:494089008-494389008 GCF_018294505.1 Triticum aestivum | reverse complement strand
TAAGGACCCAGGTGGTGACCCTGAGCTTGTGATGGACCACGTAGTATAGTTAGGCTTCCAAGCCTCTTTTATTTTACTAGTTGTCTGTACCCAGACAATGTACTTCCGCTGCTGGCTTGTATGACTGTATGACTTGTATGTTGGGTCGTGAGACCCGTACCTTTGTGTGTATGATATGTATGGCTCCCTGAGCCTTAAATAAAGTACTTGTGTCGTAGAGTCATGTTGTGATGCTTCGTTGTATTTGCACATATCGAGCATATTGTGTGTATGATTGAAATGCTTGGTATGTGTGGGATCTGACTATCTAGTTGTTTATCTTTAGTAGCCTCTCTTACCGGGAAATGTCTCCTAGTGTTACCGCTGAGCCATGGTAGCTTGCTACTGCTCTGGAACACTTAGGCTGGCCGGCATGTGTCCTTCTTCGTTCCTGTGTCTGTCCCTTCGGGGAAATGTCACGCTTTGAGTACCGGAGTCCTGTTAGCCCGCTACAGCCCGGTTTACCGGAGTCCTGCTAGCCCAGTGCTACAGCCCGGACCCACTTGCTGATGACCGACACGTTCGAAGCTGGGTCATGGATGCCTGTCCCTGTAAGTCTGTGCCGCTTTGGGTTTACGACTAGTCATGTCAGCCCGGGCTCTTTATCATATGGATGCTAGCGACACTATCATATACGTGAGCCAAAAGGCGCAAACGGTCCCGGGCAAAGGTAAGGCGACTCCCGTGGGGATACCGTGCGTGAGGCCGCAAAGTGATATGAGGTGTTACCAACTAGATCGATGTGACATCGAGTCGGGGTCCTGACACATAGGAAATGCCCGGTCGAACTTGTGCCTTAAGGTAGCATGTTACAGATCCACAGGCGGCAAACCAATGCCTGACCGGGTTTGCTAAAAAATTAAACTTAAAACCAAGGCTTGAAGGGAGAATTACATGAAAACGAGCCTGATAACCCACAAGTATAGGGAATCGCATCAGTTTTCGAGGGTAGAGTATTCAACCCAAATTTATCGATTCGACACGAGGAGGGCCAAAGAATATTCACGAGTATTAGCAGTTGAGTTGTCAATTTAACCACACCTAAAAGACTTAATATCTGCAGCAAAATATTTAGTAACAAACTAGTATGGAAGTAACAGTAACTGTGGCAAAAGTAACAGTAGCGGTTTTGTAGTGATTGTAATAGCAGTAGCAACGAAAGTAACTTAGCAAAGATCAATATGTGAAAAGCTCATAGGCAATGGATCGGCGATGATAATTGTGTTGGATAATATTCATCATGTAGCAGTCATAACCTAGGGTAACACAGAACTAGCTCCAATTCATCAATATAGTGTAGGCATATATTCCGTATATAGTCATACATGCTTATGAAAAAAAACTTGCATAACATCTTTTGTCCTACCCTCCCGTGGCAGCGGGGTCCTAATGGAAACCAAGGGATATTAAGGCCTCCTTTTCATAGAGAACCAGACCAAAGCATTAGCACTTAATGAATACATGAACTCCTCAAACTACGGTAATCACCGGAAAGAATCCCAATTATTGTCACCTTGGGGTATGCCGATCATAACTCGTAATAGGTGTCTACAATTTGCAAGATAGGATCAAAAACACAAATATATTCACGAAAACATAATAGGTTCAGATCTAAAATCATGGCACCCGGGCCCTAGTGACAAGCATTAAGCATAACAAAGTCATAGCAACATCAATCTCAAAACATAGTGGGTACTAGGGATCAAACCCTAACAAAACTAACTCGATTACATGATAAATTTCACCTAACCCATCACTGTCCAGCAAGCATACGATGGAATTACTCACGCACGACGGTGAGCATCATGAAATTGGTGATGGAGGAAGGTTGGTGATGATGATGGTGACGAATCCACCTCTCCGGAGCCCCGAACGGACTCCAGATTAGCCCTCCCGATGAAGAACAGGAGGCGGCGGTGGCTACGTATCGTAAAACGTGATGATTCCTTCTCTCTATATTTTCTCCCCGAATAGATACTTATAGAGGTGGAGTTAGGGTCGGAGGAGGTCCAGGGGGCCCACAAGACTACAGGGCGCGCCCCAGGGCTTGTGGCCTCTAGGTGGCCCCCCTCTGGTAACTTCTTGCGCCAATATTTTTTATATATGCCACAAAAATTCTCCGTAAATTTGCAGGTCAATCCGAGAACTTTGATTTCTGCACAAAAATAACACCATGACAATTCTGCTGAAAACAACGTCAATCCGGGTTAGTTCCATTCAAATCATGCAAATTAGAGTCCAAAATAAAGTCAAAAGAGTTTGGAAAAGTAGATACGATGGAGACGTATCAACTCCCCCAAGCTTAACCCATTGCTTGTCCTCAGGCAATTCAGTTGACAAACTGAAAGTGACAAAGAAAAACTTTTACAAACTCTGTTTGATCTTGTTTTTGCAAATATGTCTAGCCAATATTCAGGTTTTCAACAAAGATTATGAACTAACCATATTCACAATAACATTTAGGTCTCACATTTACTCATATCAATAGCATAATCAACTAGCAGTGATAATAATAAATCTTGGATGACAAGACTTTTTTAAAACAATCACGATATAATATAACAAAATGGTATCCCCTAGCCCTTTCTGAGACCGCAAAACATAAATGTAGAGCACCCCTGAAGACCAAGGACTGACTAGACATTATAATTCATGGCAAAAGAGGTCCAGTCACACTCATACTCAATATCAATTAATAACAAAGCATATAAATGACAGTGGTACTCTCTAACTGGTGCTTTTTATAAGAAGATGATGACTCACCAATAAAAGTAAACAGATAGGCCCTTCACAGAGGGAAGTAGGGATTTGCAGAGGTGCCAGAGCTCAAAGCTTTTAAAACATAGATGAATATAATTTTGAGCGGTATGCTTTCATTGTCAAACATAACAACGAAGATATATCACTATCTTCTATGCTAGATACATTATAGGCGGTTCCCAAACAGAATGGTAAAGTTTTTACTCCCCCTCCACCAACAATCACACTCCACGGCTAGCCGAATCCACGGGTACCATCCATACAACAACAGTCTTGGGGGAGTTTTGTTTTATTACTATATTTTGATTTGATTTTGAGCATGGAACTGGGCATCCCGATTACCAGCCACTTTCTCATGAATGACAAGTGAATAAACACTCATCATGAGAATAACCCACCTAGCATGGAAGATACTGACGGCCCCCGGTTGCTACATGAACGACTCGGGCATACAAAACAGATTTATTTGAAGGTTTAGAGTTTGGCACATGCAAATTTACTTGGAACGACAGGTAAATACCGCATATAGGTAGGTATGTTGGACTCATATGGAATACCTTTGGGTTTGAGGAAGTGATTGCACAAGCAGTATTACCGCTTAGTACAAGTTAAGGCTAGCAAAAAGATTGAGGAGCAACCAACTAGAGAGAGACAATGGTCATAAACATGCATTAAGATTAATCAACATTGAATACAAGCATGAGTAGGATATAAATCACCATGAACATAAATATCATGGAGGCTATGTTGGTTTTGATTCAACTAAATGCGTGAATGTGCGTCAAGTCAAGCCACTTGAATCATTCAAAGGAGGATACCATCCTATCATACTACATCATAACCATTTTAAAATGCATGTTGGCACGCAAGTCAAACCATTATCCACTCCTAGCTAATTAAGCATGACATGAGTAACTATAATCTCTAATTGTCATTGCAAATATGTTTCATTCATAATGGGTTGAATCAGGAACGATGAGCTAATCATATTTACAAAAACAAAATAGGTTGAGTTCGTACCAGCTTTTCTCCATCTCAATCATTTCATCATATATCGTCATTATTGCCTTTCATTTGCACGACTGAACGATGTGGATAATAATAAGAGTGCACATGCATTGGACTAAGCTGGAATCTGCAAACATTTATTCAAAGGAGATGACAAGGTAATATGGGGCTATTTGTTAGATCAACAATAATGCATATGAGAGCCACTCAACATTTTCATCGTGGTCTTCTCCGTACGACCCAAAGAAAAGAAAAAAAAATTCAAAGAAACACACTGAAATATTTTTGGAATTTTTGTTTTTCTGAAGAAAGTAAAATGAAAACGAGAAAAAATATTCACACGGGAAACCTCCCAACGAGCAAAAGAAGAACAAGAAATCTTTTTGGGGTTTCTTTTAATACTACTACTAAATAAACTAGAAAGAAAAACTAAAAAGAAGTGAGAATTGACTTTTTTTATTTTCTCAAAGTTTTTCAAACACACAAGAAGAAAGCAAGAAAAATAAACTAACATGGATAATATGATGAAAAAGTATAAACACCGACAACTGGAATAAGTGTGTGAACATGAATGTAATGTCGGTGAGAAATACGTACTCCCCCAAGCTTAGGCTTTTGGCCTAAGTTGGTCTAGGGACACAACTCGAAACAAACTTCTCCTAGATACTACGGAGGATCCTGAGGGTTCCACTGGTTGGCGAGCTCCTATGGCTCCCACTGATAAACAGGCTCCTGATATGGGTCAAGAACTGGTGCTGGAGGTTGCGAAAGACCCCAAAACCTGTAGATGTCCTCGGGCATAATAGTGTACCTGCCTGAACGAATATCGAACAAAGAAGGTGCACGCAAAGTAATAATCTCATAAGTACCCTGACTAAATACTAGGTTGTAGAGGAGTCGCTTGTCATCGTCTTTTTAAAAAAATCATGTGCTACCATACTAGCATAGTTTTAATATTTAGTGGGTAACAACATCTCCTCTTCATCATCATGCCTAATGGGTATATTAAAATGTTGATGAAAATATGCCCTAGAGGCAATAATAAAGTTGTTGTTATTATATTTCCTTATTGATGATAAAGTTTTATTATTCATGCTAGAATTGTATTGATCAGAAACTTAGATGCATGTGTGGATACATAAACAAATACTGTGTCCCTAGTGAGCCTCTACTAGACTAGCTCGTTGATCAAAGATGGTTAAGGTTTCCTAACCATAGACATGTGTTGTCATTTGATAATAGGATCACATCATTAGGAGAATGATCTGATGGACAAGACCCATCCGTTAGCTTAACATATGATCGTTCAGTTTATTGCTATTGCTTTCTTAATGTCAAATACATATTCCTTCAACTATGAGATCATGAAACTCCCGGATATCAGAGGAATACCTTGTGTGCTATCAAACGTCATAACGTAACTAGGTGATCATAAAGATGCTCTACATGTATCTTCGAAGGTGTTTGTTGAGTTGGCATGGATCGAGATTAGGATTTGTCACTCTGAGTATCGGAGAAGTATCTCTGGGCCCTCTCGATAATACACATCACAAGAAGCTTGCAAGCAAAGTGACTAAGGAGTTAGTTACGAGATGATGTATTACGGAACGAGTAAAGAGACTTTCCAGTAACGAGATTGAACTAGGTATGAAGATACCGACGATTGAATCTCGGGCAAGTAACATACCGATAGACAAAGGGAATTACGTATGTTGTCATAAGGTTCAACCGATAAAGATCTTCGTAGAATATATAGGAACCAATATGGGCATCTAGGTTCTGCTATTGGTTATTGACTAAAGAAGTGTCTCAGTCATGTCCATAGTTCTCGAATGTCGGTGTCAAAACCGGCGGATCTCGGGTAGGGGGTCCCGAACTATGCGTCTAGGATCGATGGTAACATGAGACAGGGGACAAGATGTTTACCCAGGTTCGGGCCCTCTCTATGGAGGTAATACCCTACGTCCTGCTTGATTGATATTGATGAATATGAGTGTTACAAGAGTTGATCTACCATGAGATCGTGATGGCTAAACCCTAGAAGCCTAGCCTATATGACTATGGTAATGAGTATGTCATTTCCGGACTAACCCCTCCGGTTTATATAGATACCGGGGGGGGGGGGTCTAGGGTTTACATAGAGTCGGTTACATGAGAAGAAATCTTCATAGTCGGTCGCCAAGCTTGCCTTCCACGCCAAGGAGAGTCCAATCCGGACACAGGTACAGTCTTCGGCCTTCATGTCTTCACAGCCCATCAGTCCGGCCCAATAAATAACAGGTCGGACGCCCGAGGACCCCTTAGTCCAGGACTCCCTCAGTAGCCCCTGAACCTGGCTTCAATGACGAGGAGTCCGGCACGCAGATTGTCTTTGGCATTGCAAGACGGGTTCCCCCTTCCAAACTCCTAGTTGATCTTCACATGTAATGATTGTATCCGGCTTTGTATGCACAACCATAGAGGATATAATATTTCATGGGTTAAACCCACCGACCACTTTTTGGTAACATGACACCACGCCTGCCCGGCCTTTGCTTGCGAACCGTTTTAGCCGGCCCGTCGCCTCACGTCCCAGGACATGGCCTTATTGGCGCATCTTATCCAAATGGAGATCGTGCCTCCCTTTTTTAAGGGATTCATGTCGACCCGAACGTGGGTAACCCAACCGTCGCTTAGGTACAACTCCTTGGAAACAAGCAAGTTTTTGAGGCCCGAGAGGAGACGTTTGATATTTGCAGCCTTTATATAGGGGTACGGACCCGTCTTTTTCTTCCAGGCTTGCCTCTTCCTCAACCCCTGCTACCCCGAGTTCCAACACCCGGGTTTCAGTCGCCACCAGCCCCAATCATGTCCATATCTAGCCGTCAAGGCCGGTGGGTAGCTTCTTCTGTTACGGAGGAAGACATTGCAAAGCTTCGGGCGATGAGGTACCTGACCGCTGAAATCCATCATCGGCTTCCTGCCAAGGGGCAGGTTATTCCCACCCCCAGATCCGGCGAGAGGGTCGTGTTCGTGTCCCACTTCCTCCGCGGGTTGGGGTTTGCACTTAACCCCTTCGTCCAAGGGATCATGTTCTATTACGGGCTATACTTCCACGATTTGGCCCCGGACTCTATTCTTCTTATCTCGACATTTATCGTTACGTGTGAAGCCCTCCTCCGAACTCCTCCGCACTTCGGCTTGTGGCTCAAGACCTTTGATGTGAAGCCGTGAGTGGTAGAGGGGGAGCAGGCCGAGTGTGGCGACGCTACAGTGAGCAAGCTTGCTAGCGCCATTTGGCGAAAGGATCCTTTGCCAAATCTTCCGATCTATGGCAGCAAGGGTGTTTCTATATCACTGAGCCCCACAGCTCCAAGTGGGCGACCGCGCATGCATTTCGACCCAGCCCTCCAACTCAACTTGCATCGTGGATTAATAAGGGGCTAGATTGGGGATCAATGAATGATGTGCGAACTCTGCAAAGTCGCTGAAAGGATCGAGAAGAGGTGTCTAGAGGGGGGTGATTAGACACTAAGTGCCAAAAGTTGCAGTTTTTAATTTCTTTAAGTTGAAGTGGAGTTTTGGCACAAGTTTAATAAACACAATACATATCAAGCAAGCATGCAAAGAGTATATGAGCAATGGAAAGTAAAGCATGCAACTTGCAAGAATGTAAAGGGAAGGGTTTGGAGGATTCAAACGCAATAGGAGGCACGGATGTTTTTGTCGTGGTTCCGATAGGTGGTGCTATCGTACATCCACGTTGATGGAGACTTCAACCCATGAAGGGTAACGGCTGCGCGAGTCCACGGAGGGCTCCACCCACGAAGGGTCCACGAAGAAGCAACCTTGTCTATCCCACCATGGCTGTCGCCCACGAAGGACTTGCCTCACTAGCGGTAGATCTTCACGAAGTAGGCGATCTCCTTGCCCTTACAAACTCCTTGGTTCAACTCCACAATCTTTTCGGAGGATCCCAAGTGACATCTAGCCAATCTAGGAGACACCACTCTCCAAGAAGTAACAAATGGTGTGTTGATGATGAACTCCTTGCTCTTGTGTTTCAAATGATAGTCTCCCCAACACTCAACTCTCTCACACAGGATATGGATTTGGTGGAAAGAAGATTTGAGTGGAAAGCAACTTGGGGAAGGCTAGAGATCAAGATTCATATGGTAAGAATGGAATATCTTGGCCTCAACACAAGTGTAGGTGGTTCTCTCTCAGAAAAGGTAAGTTGGAAGTGTAGGTTCATTCTGATGGCTCTCTCCACGAATGAAGGGGAGGTGGAGGGGTATATATAGCCTCCACACAAAATCTAACCGTTACACACAACTTGCCAATCTCGGTGGGACCGAATTGATAAACTCAGTCGGACCGATTCAGCAAATCTAGTGACCATTAGGATTTTTGGTGGGACCGACATGCAACTCGGTAGGACCGATATGGTTAGGGTTAGGGCATAACATAATCTCGGTGAGATCGATTACACAAACTCGGCGAGACCGATTTTGGTAATTAGCTAACCAGAGAGTTGGTCAGGTAAACTCAATGGGACCGGTTCGCTCATTTCGGTGAGACCAAAATGTTATGAAAAGGAAACAGAGAGTTTACATTGCAATCTCGGTAGGACCGATTACGCAAACTCGGTGAGACCGATTTTGGTAATAGATCCATACAGAGAGATTGCAATCCCATCTTGGTGAGACCGAGATCCCTATCGATGAGACCGATTTGCCTAGGGTTTGTGGCAGTAGCTACGACATCTGAACTCGGTGGCACCGGATAGAAAGAATCGGTGGGGCCGAGTTTGACTTTTGGTTTAGGTTATATGTGGATGTGAGAAAGTAGTTGAGGGCTTTGGAGCATATCAATAAGCATTTTGAGCAAGAGCCTCATTAAGCAACACCTCATCCCTCCTTGATAGTATTGGCTTTTCCTATAGACTCAATGTGATCTTGGATTACTAAAATAGAAAATGAGCTTGAGCCAATCCTTTGTCCTTAGCATCTTGAAGGGGTTCCACATCCTCTAGTCCATGCCACTTCATTGTTGAACTTATCAAAAACATACTAGGTAAAAATGTTAGTCCAACAAGAGATATGTTAACATTAATTACCAAAAACACCTACGGAGCACTTGTGCTTTCAGTCGCATCCGAAGCCTCATTGAGAGGGACATCGACATAGCCAGCGTCATTCATATAATGCTACTTTGTCGGACCCTGCCGTGCCAGCGACGGCCTCTCCGCCTATGGGAATTCAATCCAGAAGGGTCGCGGACTCTTTGGAACTTCTTCGGCACAACACACGAAGGAATGTGGAGATTAGTCTTCGGGAAACGAAGGCAATGGCCGGACACCACCGAAGATGTCGGCCTTGACTGTAACCATCCGGACACCCCAATACGTACTCATTTACCGAATACTTCATAATCAGATACCCAGTGGCAAGACACCAACAATATCATCCTTTTTCAGGGCTGGATAAAGAAGGTGGAATTGATTAGGTGTCCGGCTCCCCTTCCCGAGGACTCAGCTACTCCTGTGTTAACAAGGATGCCGGCCTCGGTATCAATCCAGTAGGAGGCTACACACAAGTCCCTCGTACCTGCACAAAACAAATAAATCCTCGCAACCAACGCAAATAGGGGTTGTCAATCCCTATAGGGCCACTTACGAGAGTGAGATCTGATAGATATGATAAGATAATATTTTTGGTGTTTTTATGATAAGATGCAAAGTAAAATAAAGGCAAAGTAAAATAGCAAAGTAAATAACTAAGTAGTAGGAGATTGATATGATAAAGATAGACCCGGGGGCCATAGGTTTCACTAGTGGCTTCTCTCGAGAGCATAAGTATTCTACGGTGGGTGAACAAATTACTGTTGAGCAATTGACAGAATTGAGCATAGTTATGAGAATATCTAGGTATGATCATGTATATAGGCATCACGTTCGAGACAAGTAGACCGACTCCCGCCTGCATCTACTACTATTACTCCACTCATCGACCGCTATCCAGCATGCATCTAGAGTATTAAGTAAAAATAGAGTAACGCCTTAAGCAAGATGACATGATGTAGAGGGATAGACTCATGCAATATGAAGAAAACCCCATCTTGTTATCCTCGATGGCAACAATACAATACGTGCCTTGCTGCCCTTACTGTCACCGGGAAAGGACACCGCAAGATTGAACCCAAAGCTAAGCACTTCTCCCATTGGAAGAAAGATCAATCTAGTAGGCCAAACCAAACTGATAATTCGAAGAGACTTGCAAAGATAACTAATCATACATAAAAGAATTCAAAGAAGATTCAAATATTATTCATAGATAGACTTGATCATAAACCCACAATTCATCGGTCTCAACAAACACACCGCACAAAGAAGATTACGTCGAATAGATCTCCACAAGAGAGGGGGAGAACATTGTATTGAGATCCAAAAAGAGAGAAGAAGCCATCTAGCTACTAACTATGGACCCGTAGGTCTGAAGTAAACTACTCACACTTCATCAGAGAGGCTATGGTGTTGATGTAGAAGCCCTCCATGATCGATGCCCCCTCCGGCGGAGCTCCGGAACATGCCCCAAGATGGGATCTCGTGGATACAGAAAGTTATGGCGGTGGAATTAGGGTTTTGGCTCCGTATCTGATCGTTTGGGGGTACGTGGGTATATATAGGAGGAAGAAGTACGTCGGTGGAGCAACATGGGGCCCATGAGGGTGGAGGGCGCGCCTGGGGTGGGGGGCACGCGCGCCCCCTACCCCGTGGCCTCCTGTTGATTGGCTTGACGTAGGGTCCAAGTCTCCTGAGTTGTATTCGGTGAGAAAATCACGTTCCCGAAGGTTTCATTCCGTTTGGACTCCGTTTGATATTCCTTTTCTTCGAAACCCTAAAACAAGCAAAAAACATCAATTCTGGGCTGGGCCTCCGGTTAATAGGTTAGTCCCGAAAATAATATAAAAGTGGATAATAAAGCCCGATAATGTCCAAAGCAGTAGATAATATAGCATGGAGCAATCAAAAATTATAGATACGTTGGAGATGTATCAAGCATCCCCAAGCTTAATTCCTGCTCATCCTCGAGTAGGTAAATGATAAAAACAGAATTTTTGATGCGGAGTGCTACTTGGCATAATTCTAATGTAATTCTTCTTAATTGTGGTATGAATATTCAGATCCGAAAGATTCAAGACAAAAGTTCATATTGACATAGAAAATAATAATACTTCAAGCATACTAACAAAGCAATTATGTCTTCTCAAAATAACATGGCTAAAGAAAGTTATCCCTACAAAATCATATAGTCTGGCTATGTTCTATCTTCACCACACAAAATATTTAAATCATGCACAACCCCGATGACAGGCCAAGCAATTGTTTCATACTTTTGACATTCTCAAAACTTTTTCAATTTTCACGCAATACATGAGCGTGAGCCATGGATATAGCACTATAGGTGGGATAGAGTGGTGGTTGTGGAGAAGACAAAAAGGGGAAGGTAGTCTCACATCAACTAGGCGTATCAATGGGCTATGGAGATGCCCATCAATAGATATCAATGTGAGTGAGTAGGGATTGCCATGCAACGGATGCACTAGAGCTATAAGTATATGAAAGCTCAAAAAGAAACTAAGTGGGTGTGCATCCAACTTGCTTGCTCATGAAGACCTAGGGCAATTTTGAGGAAGCCCATCATTGGAATATACAAGCCAAGTTCTATAATGAAAAATTCCCACTAGTATATGAAAGTGATAACATGAGAGACTCTCTACTATGAAGATCATGGTGCTACTTTGAAGCACAAGTGTGGTAAAAGGATAGTAACATTGCCCGTTCTCTCTTTTTCTCTCATTTTTTTCTTCTTTTTTTTATTTGGGCCTTTTCTCTTTTTTGGCCTATTTTTTTTTCGTCCAGAGTCTCATCCCAACTTGTGGGGGAATCATAGTCTCCATCATCCTTTCCTCACTTGGGACAATGCTCTAATAATGATGATCATCACACTTTTATTTTTCTTACAACTCAATAATTACAACTTGATACTTAGAACAAGATATGACTCTATATGAATGCCTCCGGCAGTGTACCGGGATATGCAATGATGCATGAGTGACAAGTATGAAAGAATTATGAACGGTGGCTTTGCCACAAATACTATGTCAACTACATGATCATGCTAAGCAATATGACAATGATGGAGTGTGTCATAAACGGAACAGTGGAAAGTTGCATGGCAATATATCTCAGAATGGCTATGGAAATGCCATAATAGGTAGGTATGGTGGCTGTTTTGAGGAAGGTATATGGTGGGTGTATGATGCCGGCGAAAGGTGCGCGGTATTAGAGAGGCTAGCAAAGGTGGAAGGGTGAGAGTGGTATAATCCATGGACTCAACATTAGTCATAAAGAACTCATATACTTATTGCAAAAATCTACAAGTTATCGAAGCAAAGTATTACGCGCATGCTCCTAGGGGGATAGATTGGTAGGAAAAGACCATCGCTCATCCCCGACCGCCACTCATAAGGAAGACAATCAATAAATAAATCATGCTCTGACTTCATCACATAACAGTTCACCATACGTGCATGCTATCGGAATCACAAGCTTCAACACAAGTATTTCTCAAATTCACAACTACTCAACTAGCATGACTTTAATATCACCATCTCCATGTCTCAAAACAATTATCAAGTATCAAACTTATCATAGTATTCAACACACTCATAAGAGAATTTTTATTATTAATCTTGCATACCAAGCATATTAGATTTTAAGAAAATTTACATGCTATTTAAGACTCTTAAAATAATCTAAGTGAAGCATGATAGATTAATAGTTTCTATAAAACAAATCCACCACCATGCTCTAAAAGATATAAGTGAAGCACTAGAGCAAAATTATATAACTCAAAAGATATAAGCGAAGCACATAGAGTATTCTAACAAATTCCAAGTCATGTATGGCTCTCTCAAAAGGTGTGTACAGAAAGGATGATTGTGGCAAACTAATAAGCAAATAATCAAATCATACAAGACGCTCGAAGCAAAACACATAACGTGTGGTAAATAAAAATATAGCTCCAAGTAAAGTTACCGATAGAAGTAGACGAAAGAGGGGATGCCTTCCGGGGCATCCCCAAGCTTTGGCTTTTAGGTGTACTTAGATTATCTTGGGGGTGCCATGGGCATCCCCAAGCTTAGGCTCTTGCCACTCCTTGTTCCATAATCCATCAAATCTTTACCCAAAACTTGAAAACTTCACAACACAAAACTTAAAGTAGAAAATCTCATGAGCTCCATTAGCGAAAGAAAACAAAAGACCACTTCAAGGTACTGTAATGAACTCATTCTTTATTTATATGGGTGTTATACCTACTGTATTCCAACTTCTCTATGGTTTATAAACTATTTTACTAGCCATAGATTCATCAAAATAAGCAAACAACACACGCAAAACAGAATCTGTCAAAAACAGAACAGTCTGTAGTAATCTGTAGCTAGCGCAAGATCTGGAACCCCAAAATTCTAAAATAAATTGCTGGACGTGAGGAATTTATCTATTAATCATCTTCAAAAAGAATTAACTAAATAGCACTTTCCAAATAAAAATTACAGCAGTTCTCATGAGTGCTAAAGTTTCTGTTTTTTACAGCAAGTTCAACAAGACTTTCCCCAAGTCTTCCCAACGGTTCTACTTGGCACAAACACTAATTAAACACAAAAAACACAACCAAAACATAGGCTAATAATTTATTTTTACTAAGCATGAGAGAAAAGCAAGGAATAAAAATAAAATTTGGTTGCCTCCCAACAAGCGCTATCGTTTAACGCCCCTAGCTAGGCATAACAAGCAAGAATAGATCTAGGTATTGCCATCTTTGGTAGGCAATCCATAAATGGATATCATAGTAGATTCATAAGGTAATTTAATTTTCTTTTTAGGAAAGTGTTCCATGCCTTTCCTTAACGGAAATTGGAATCTAACATTTCCTTCCTTCATATCAATAATTGCACCAATCGTTCTAAGGAAAGGTCTACCAAAAATAATAGGACATGAAGGATTGCAATCTATGTCAAGAACAATAAAATCTATGGTCACATAATTCCTATTTGCAACAATAAGAACATCATTAATTCTTCCCATAGGTTTCTTAATAGTGGAATCCGCAAGGTGTAAATTTAGAGAGCAATCATCAAAATCACGGAAACCTAACAAATCACACAAAGTCTTTGGAATCGTGGAAACACTAGCACCCAGATCACATAAAGCATAGCATTCATGATCTTTAATTTTAATTTTAATAGTTGGTTCCCACTCATCATAAAGTTTTCTAGGGATAGAAACTTCCAATTCAAGTTTTTCTTCATAAGATTGCATCAAGGCATCAACGATATATTTAGTAAATGCTTTATTTTGACTATAAGCATGAGGAGAATTTAGCACAGATTGCAACAAGGAAATACAATCAATCAAAGAGCAATTTTCATAGTTAAATTCCTTGAAATCCATAATAGTGGGTTTAGCAACATCTAGGGTTTTAATTTCTTCAATCCCACTTTTATCAAATTTAGCATCAAGATCAAAAGATTCATAATTCTTGGAACGCCTTCTAGGTAAAGGTGGATCATATTCAGTCCCATCATTATCAAGATTCATATTGCAAAACAAAGATTTAATAGGGGACACATCAATAACTTTTAGATCTTCATCATTATTTTCATAGGAACTAGAAGAACACACTTTTATAAAGGCATCTTTCTTAGCACGCATCCTAGCAGTTCTTTCTTTGCACTCATCAATGGAAATTCTCATGGCTTTGAGAGACTCATTGATATCATGCTTAGGTGGAATAGATCTAAGTTTCAAAGAATCAACATCAAGAGCAATTCTATCAACGTTCCTAGCCAAATCATCAATCTTAAGCAATTTGTCTTCAATCATAGCATTAAAATTCTGTCACAGCCCTAGAATTGTTTGGAGATAGTTGCATCAGTGAGCATCATGCATCCTGTTAATTTCAAGAAAACTTGAAATGAGGAAAGTGAAAGCCTCAGAAATCAATTTAAAAGAAGGGCAAGAACCCTTTAAATTGCATTCATTGTTTCCAAAATGCCTTCATAAATGTTTGTTAATTTTGGCAAAGCTTTGAGACCAAACCAAAAATAGGGAACATTTTTGTGGAATATTTTGGGCACTGAATTTAAATCACTATCCTATTTGAATTTGGAAATATACCCAAATATATATAGGATATATCTCCAAATACCTCTGATATATTTTATGTGCATTTGGAAAAGTCCATTTTGCAACATGAAATTATTAGAGGACAATTGACACTGTTTTTGAAACTGTTTTGAATTTTAAAAGCAGCGGCAAAGATAAAATAAAAACAAACAGAACAAAAAAACAGAAATAAGAGAGAGAGAGAGAGAGAGAGAGAGAGAGAGAGACTACCTGTGTTACCTGCAGGCCCAGCCCACCTGGCAGCCCAGCCACCTGGTCGGCCCACCGAGGGCAGGGGCATCTTCTTCTTCCTGCCAGAAGGCAGATGAGAAGACAGCCATGGCGCCGCGGCGTGCCACGCTGGCAGCTGCCTGCCTGGCTGCCCCCTCGTCGCCCTGGACTCCCTCCGCGATGCCACACACTCCCTCTCGACCCCCTCGCTCTCTTCCTGGACCCCCTCCCCCTCCTCTGCTCTCTCCCGCAGCACCACTGAACGGAGCCATCGCCACCTCACCGTTCGTCGTGGCCACCGACCTCCCCATGCCAAGCCAGCTAGCCCACGAGCACCGCCTCGCTGCGGCGCACCTCTACGCCCAGTCCCACGAGCCCGGACGCCTTGAAGAGACGCCTTCGAGCTCGTCTCCTACCTCGGACCCGCCGGTCGCCGTCGCCCGATTCGTTGAACTCTGGTCGCCTCCGAGCTCGCTGACCACCTCTTCCTCTCCACTGTGAGCTCCTACGCCTCCCCTCTCGCTCCCCGTGCTCAATTTCACCGCGTAGCCGTCGCCTCTGTCGATCCCGAGAACCCGTCGCCGCCGACCGTGTCGCCGCCATGGCTAGAGCTCACGCACGTCGCGTCTGAGCATACCACCATGCTCAGCGCGATGCCAAAATCCCAAAACCCCCACCCACTGCTCCTGCCGTTCGCTGTAGCATCGTTTCCGCCGACGCCCGATCTCCGGCCGCCGCCCAAGTGCTCGCCGTCGTCAACTCCGGCCACCTCGTGCCCTCCCCCTGCCACCGTTGGATTCGCACGAGCCCCAGCTCCTCATAGATGGGATCGGCCATCGATTTGGTCACCGGAGCCGCCGTCCCGATCATCACCGCCGCGTTCCCAGGTCGCCGGTGTTGAGCTCCGGCGATGCTGCCGTGGCAGTCTCATTAACTACTAATGACCACTCTAAACACCCCCTTGAGCCACTGCCATGTGGGACCCTGAGCCTAATTAGGTTAGTCTAATTTTTCTGTTAGATTAGTGCTAATGCCGTGGACCCCACGTGTCAGCTCTGACCATGGCCCAGTTAGCGTTGACTGGGCCCACCTGTCATCCACCCAAAGCAGCCCTGAGACACTGACGTGTGGGTCCCAGCCGTTAGGTTTGACCTGGACTGGCATTGTTGACCTGCTGACGTCGTGCAGTCGTCATGCTGACGCTATAAATAATTTTCTGGATTTAAGTTTATTCAGGAAATTCCAAAAAATGCCCAAAACTTCTAAAAATCATAGAAAATTATCCATAACTCCAAATCAAACAAATTATATATGAAAAATTATTAGAAAAATTCAAGGAATCTGTTTATGGCATTATCATGCATGTTTGAACAACTTATGCCTGCTGATCAGGTCAAATCAAATAAGTGGCATTTAAATAATCACATATGGAGTTGAATTTGAGTCTTTGGTTCAAACCAACTTCATTTAATCTGGTTTTAGTTGCATTAGCTCAAATCACAACATATTGACATGTCATGTTCATGCATCATATTGTTGCATTAAATTGATTGTGTTTTCTCTCTATTGCCGGTAATTGTCCCCTCTCAGTAGACGTTGCTTCAACGATGTGATCGTTGACACTGATGAAGACCCAATGCTATCTTCAGAAGTGTCAGGCAAGCACAACCCCCTTGTTCATTCCGATACAAGCCCACTCTCTCGCTCCTGCTCTCTTTTACTGCATTAGGACAACAACGATTCATCTGTTACCTGTTGCGGTAGTTGAACCCCTTATCCTCTGCATGACCTGTCATTGTCACAGTAAATAGATGAAACCCACTAGCATGAGTAGGAGTTGTTTGAGCCCTGATGTGCCTACTCATTCATGCTTGTTTGTCATGCCTGCTATTGCATAGAGTTGTGTCGGGTCTGATTCATCGGGAATGAATTGGAACTGTGATGAACATGTCCTACTGTGTGTGAGCTAAGTGTGTGAACACGATTGGGTAAAGGTAGCGGTGAGAGGCCATGTAGGAGTACATGGTGGGTTGTCTCATTGAAACCGTTCTTAGGAACTGAGTTCTGTGCCTGTGATCCATGAACAGCTACTACCACTCATTAGGATCCTTAATTGACCCTCTCAGCTTCTTAATCACCCTAGTACTCTGTCCAGGAGTTGCAACTAGTTTCTGGTGTTTGTAGGTTATGTGTTGGCGGCCGTGCGTAGCGCTGACCCTAGGGGTGGGCTATGATGCGGTAGATACACTGTGGCACGGTGTACCGGGCGCCCGTTTGGTGTCTCGGGAACCCTATTCACATCGTTCGGGGCCGTATGTGGAAACCTCGGCCGGACTCCCTGTGGATGGAACCTGGATAGGCGATAAACCTGGACTAGAGACTTGAGTGTTTAGGTAGGCCGTGGCCGACACCCTCGTTGGGCTTCCGCTTGAAGGTTGCCGAGTACATGTCGTGTAAACGATGGTAAGTGGTGGGAGCGTGTGTGAAGAAGTACACCCCTGCAGGGTTATCATTATCTATTCGAATAGCCGGATTCCTCGGATATGGAAACTTGGACCCCTTGCATAGTTCATAGACAAGTGAAAGTGGATACTCTAAAATGCGCAAGATAAGCGTGAGTGCTATGGATGGTGTTCTCGTAGGGAGACGGGAGCGGATCCATAGTGGTGTATTGATATGGTGAATATGTGGACTCGTGTGCGCCACCTCAAAGAGTTGCTTGCTGTCGTAGTTCAGGTTAGCCACTGAGTCAAAGCTGGCTTGCTGCAGTTAAACTCCACTACCCCTTTGTTGACACCGATGCATATGTAGTTAGTTCTGATGTAAGTCTTGCTAGGTACATTTGTACTCACGTTTGCCTATTCTATGTTTTGCAGAGAGACGTCAGTCTCGCTAGTAGTTCCGTGTGGACTTCGACGTTTAGCTTGATACCTCAGCTACGATCTTGTGCCCTCGGCAGGATCCGGTAGATAGTCAGGCTTCTTAGCCTTTTTCATTTGTAGATGTCTGTACTCAGACATGTTAAGCTTCCGCATGTGCTTTGCTTTGTATGCTATGATTGTTGGGTCATGAGACCCATGTTTGTAATATCTCGCTCCTTGGAGCCTAATGAATAAATATTTGAGTCGTAGAGTTATGTTGTGATGCCATGTTGTATTTACACATATCGAGCATATTGTATGTATGATTGAAATGCTTGGTATGTGTGGGATCCGACAATCTAGTTGTTTATCCTTGGCAGCCTCTCTTATGGGGAAATGTAGTCTAGTGCTTCCATGAGCCATAGTAGTCCGCTACAGCCCGGTTCACCGGAGTCCTGCTAGCCTAGCACTACTGCTCAGGACACTTGACTGGCCGGCATGTGTTTCACTTCGTTCCTATGTCTGTCCCTTCGGGGAAATGTCACGCGGTGACATCCGGAGTCCTGCCTAGCCTGCTACAGCCCGGGTTCCCCAGAGTCCTGTTAGCCCAGTGCTACACCCCGGATTCACACGCTGCTGACCGACATGCTCGATGTGATTCATGTATGCCTGTCCCCATAGGTTGATGCCGTTTTGGGTTCACGACTAGCCATGTCGGCCCGGGTTCTCTGTCATATGGATGCTAGCGACACTATCATATAAGTGAGCCAAAAGGCGCAAACGGTCCCGGGCCATGGTAAGGCGACACCCATGGGAATACCGTGTGTGAGGCCGCAAAGTGATATGAGCTGTTACCGGCTAGATCGATGTGACTTGGAATCGGGGTCCTGACAAATTCTTTTGCGAAGTAATAAATTCTTTAATATTAGAATCAAAATCAGAGGGCATCTTATTATAATTTCCATAAGAATTGTTGTAGGAATTACCATAATTATTAGAGGAATTACTAGGATAAGGCCTAGGATTGAAATTTTCTCTATACGCGTTGTTACCAAAATTGTTCCTACCAACAAAATTCACATCCATAGATTCATTATTATTCTCAATCAAAGTAGACAAGGGCATATCATTAGGATCAGAAGAAACACTCTTATTAGCAAATAATTTCATAAGTTCATCCATCTTTCCACTCAAAACATTAATTTCTTCTATCACATGCACCTTTTTATTAGTAGATCTTTCAGTATGCCATTGAGAATAATTAACCATAATATTATCTAGGAGTTTAGTAGCTTCTCCTAAAGTGATTTCCATAAAAGTGCCTCCCGTGGCCAAATCCAAAAGATTTCTGGAAGCAAAATTCAATCCGGTATAAAAGTTTTGTATAATCATCCATAAATTTAAACCATGAGTAGGGCAATTACGTATCATTAATTTCATTCTCTCCCAAGCTTGTGCAACATGTTCATGATCAAGTTGCTTAAAGTTCATAATATCATTTCTAAGAGAGATGATCTTAGCGGGAGGAAAATACTTAGAGATAAAAGCATCTTTGCACTTGTTCCATGAATCAATACTATTTTTAGGCAAAGACGAAAACCAAGCTTTAGCACGATCTCTAAGCGAAAAAGGAAATAGCTTCAATTTAACAATATCATTATCCACATCTTTCTTATTTTGCATGTCACATAAATCAACGAAGCTATTTAGATGGGTAGCAACATCTTCACTAGGAAGGCCGGAGAACGGATCTTTCATGACAAGATTCAGCAAAGCAGTATTAATTTCACAAGATTCAACATCGGTAAGAGGAGCAATCGGAGTGCTAATAAAATCATTGTTGTTGGTATTGGTGAAGTCACACAATTTAGTATTATCTTGAGCCATCACGACAAACAAGCAAACTAACACACAGGCAAACAAAAAGCAAGCGGACAAAAGGGAAAATAGAGAAAGAGAGGGAGGATAGAGAGAGAGAGGGCAAATAAAACGACAAGGGTGAATTGGGGGGAGAGGAAAACGAGAGGCAAATGGCAAATAATGAAATGCGGGAGATAAGGGTATCTGATGGGTACTTGGTATGTTGACTTTTGCGTAGACCTCCCCGGCAACGGCGCACGGAATACTTCTTGCTACCTCTTTTAGCACTGCGTTGGTTTTCCCCGAAGAGGAAGGGATGATGTAGCAAAGTGGCGTAAGTATTTCCCTCAGTTTTTGAGAACCAAGGTATCAATCTAGTAGGAGGCTACACGCAAGTCCCTCGTACCTGCACAAAACAAATAAATCCTCACAACCAACGCAAATAGGGGTTGTCAATCCCTATAGGGCCACTTACGAGAGTGAGATCTGATAGATATGATAAGATAATATTTTTGGTATTTTTATGATAAGATGCAAAGTAAAATAAAGGCAAAGTAAAATAGCAAAGTAAATAACTAAGTAGTAGGAGATTGATATGATAAAGATAGACCCGGGGGCCATAGGTTTCACTAGTGGCTTCTCTCAAGAGCATAAGTATTCTACGGTGGGTGAACAAATTACTGTTGAGCAATTGACAGAATTGAGCATAGTTATGAGAATATCTAGGTATGATCATGTATATAGGCATCACGTCCGAGACAAGTAGACCGACTCCTGCCTGCATCTACTACTATTACTCCACTCATCGACCGCTATCCAGCATGCATCTAGAGTATTAAGTAAAAACAAAGTAACGCCTTAAGCAAGATGACATGATGTAGAGGGATAGACTCATGCAATATGAAGAAAACCCCATCTTGTTATCCTCGATGGCAACAATACAATACGTGCCTTGCTGCCCTTACTGTCACCGGGAAAGGACACCGCAAGATTGAACCCAAAGCTAAGCACTTCTCCTGTTGCAAGAAAGATCAATCTAGTAGGCCAAACCAAACTGATAATTCGAAGAGACTTGCAAAGATAACTAATCATACATAAAAGAATTCAGAGAAGATTCAATTATTATTCATAGATAGACTTGATCATAAACCCACAATTCATCGGTCTCAACAAACACACCGGAAAAAGAAGATTACATCGAATAGATCTCCACAAGAGAGGGGGAGAACATTGTATTGAGATCCAAAAAGAGAGAAGAAGCCATCTAGCTACTAACTATGGACTCGTAGGTCTGAAGTAAACTACTCACACTTCATCGGAGAGGCTATGGTGTTGATGTAGAAGCCCTCCGTGATCGATGCCCCCTCCGGCGGAGCTCCGGAACATGCCCTGAGATGGGATCTCGTGGATATAGAAAGTTACGGTGGTGGAATTAAGGTTTTGGCTCCGTATCTGATCGTTTGGGGGTACGTGGGTATATATAGGAGGAAGAAGTACGTCAGTGGAGCAACAAGGGGCCCACGAGGGTGGAGGGCGCGCCTGAGGGGGCACGCACGCCCCCCTACCTCGTGGCCTCCTGTTGATTGGTTTGACGTAGGGTCCAAGTCTCCTGAGTTGTATTCAGTGAGAAAATCATGTTCCCGAAGGTTTCATTCCGTTTGGACTCCGTTTGATATTCCTTTTCTTCGAAACCCTAAAACAGGCAAAAACAACAATTCTGGGTTGGGCCTCCGGTTAATAGGTTAGTCCCAAAAATAATATAAAAGTGGATAATAAAGCCCTATAATGTCCAAAACAGTAGATAATATAGCATGGAGCAATAAAAAATTATAGATATGTTGGAGACGTATCAGGGAGGGGCGGTCTCCCAAGAAGGGCAAGATGCCACCGTCAACCGGCTTGGGTTTGGAAAGTGATGCCGTTGAGAAGCTCCAACAAGGGGACAAGCCCTCGGCCAAACCGTAAGAGAATCTGGGGTACTTTGATAGCGTCGCACTTCATTATTCTTACAGAAGATACACATAATGCATTTATGCATTTTTACAGGTCGGCACGGAATTTTTCGGGGTGATCCTCTTCTTCGGGGAGTCTCCTCCCAGAGATGATGGAGAGCGAGACACCTCCTCCGACCTCCTCGTCCAATAAGGCGGATGACTCTAAAGTGTCATCGCGGAGGGTCCCTTTAGACCGGGGGACAGAAGAGGCAGTATCCAAAGGTGGATCTCCAACCATCTAGGATTCCGGGGTTGATGATAACCAAGGCCCCGGACTGTCTGGCTCATAGACGATAGTGATTTTGAAGATGGGTGAGTCGATTCCTTCAAAGGATGATTGTGCTTTTAGGGAAGCCTTGGGGAACCCGGAGACTCTGGATATATTGCAGGACATGTTGCGGAAAGCATCTGTCTCGGGGGAACAACGTACCTTGATGGGTACAGTGATTGAGAAGATTTCATCCGCGAAGAGCGGATTAAATGAAGCCTTCATGAGCCTACTGAAGGGCTTCGAGGTTTGTAACCTAATGTTTTCAGCTATGTTTCATTTGCAAAGATGCGCTTGTGTATAGGTAGTAGCCCCTGATACTCAGGTTGGCTTCCGCTGGGAAGCAAAATGGAGGATCGAAAAGGATCGTTTGAGGACTAACCTAATCAACTTTTAACACGGGCTTCTTCTCCCTTGGCCGCTTCGCGGACTATGGAAATTGCCGATTTGCAGCGGAAGCTTGATGTGGCAGGGGATGATCTTGCTTTAATCAATATGCGTCTTGACGAGTCGCAAGGTATGTATTCAGGGCAATCCTCATACATTTTTGTGGTATAAGCATGATGCTGAAATTTAGCTGCAGATGGTACCACCGCCGTTGAAGTTCTTCGAGCGGAGCTGGACTGGGCCAAGGAGCAGGCCCGACATAGCAATGCTGCTGCCGAAAAGGCATCGGCTGAATTAAAAGCCGAACGAGCTGCACGGCGCCAAGATGAAGAGAAGATATCCACGATGACGCTCGAGCTGGAGAATGCTACCGACCGCTGTGAATTTCTGGAAAAGGAGGGTGAAGCCTTAACGGCTAATCTGGAAAAGGCCTTGCAAGAGGCGAGAGGAGCGCGATCGGAATGCATAGCGGCCCGTGAGGAGGTTCGATAGGCGAGGGAGATTGCGGCTGGAAAGCCCTTTCTGCTGCAAACTAAGTTCGGCAACCCAAACTATGCCCAGCTCAACCAAGTATGGAGTTCTCCGGACGAGTTCTTGGACTTGCCGAAGAGTTCTGCCGATGCGGCGCAGTATTACCAAGTGCGGGATGGATATGCAACGGAGAAGCTTTTTTTGTCGCAGTTTGGCGCATCAAAGCGCCCTTTGTTGCTCAATGAACAGATGTCCCAATGGGCCGAACTTCATAGGATGTTCGGCGCTGCCATGAAGGACATCGTAGTCCGGTTGTGGCCAACCGAGCCTGTTTCGAATAGCTATTTCGATTTAGTGCAAAGGCTTGTTGATGTGGTGTCGCGTATCGACGCTGTGAAGCGGTCAACGTGCATTGAGGGTGCACGGATGGCTTTTGCCCGAGTCAAGACATTCTGGGGGAAGATGAAGGCCATTGATGTTGCGACGAAGGGTCCACCCAAAGGCAAGGACCGTCCGGAACCGGAGCATTATTTTGAAGACATCCTAGAGGCCGCCCGCTTTGTAGAGGGTCAGTGCTCAAAAGACATAATGTTCGAGTGAGGTGTATGAAAATTGTAAAAAAACAATTTTATAGTTAATCTATGTATGTTTTGCTTGAAAGCTTGAATTCCTCCTGTGCGCCTGTTTTGATAAAATCTGAAAGTTTTCCAGTCGTCGGCTTCAGCCCCCTCGTAGGAAGTACGGGGGTGTTCAGAAAAGCATTTAACCACTCTTTATCCAATGTCTTGGTCCATGAAGGAGGTGATAATGCGGAGAACCAGGCAATCAGACCATAAGGCATTAACACTTTCACTTAGCCATAGGAATTTTATGGTGGAGCTACGACATAGCCCCTGGTATGTATGCGGCGTATGGTGCCTTACATATTTGTTCTGAAAAAGATCCCTCGTGTGACACGGAGAATCGCTAAAGATTCCAATAAGTCATCAAGTAGTTGACCAGCTCACGCCGCATCATGACAGTCAGTTTTCGGCTTTCTCTACTGAGGTGCTCGTCCGGTTTAGACCAGGGCACAATCGCAACAGTTCTCCCTTCACTACTAGGGAAAACGTTATACATAGAATCTTAGCAGCAGCGCGGTTTAAAAACAGGCGCTACTGCTAACTAGCAGTAGCGAGCTTAAAGGAACCGCACTACTAATAAGTTGATAGTAGTAGCGCAGTTTTATAACCCTCGCTACTACTAAGTGATTTTCACCGTGCCCCTCCAGACCAGCCATAGTAGTAGCGCGGGTTATAAACCCACGCTACAACTAAGTTGATAGTAGCAGCGCGGGTTATAAATCCCACACTATTACTAAATGGTCTCAACCGTGCACCCAAGACATACCATAGTAGTAGCATTGGATTAGCGTGGGGTATAAACCCAACGCTACTGTTAAGTTATCTCCTTGCCGCCCCACCTCAGCCTCTCACCCCTGCTCTGCCTTTCTCTCCCACGACGCCTCTCCTCGTCCTCCACTCCCCACATTTCCCCCAACCAACCCCGCCGCCACCACCGACGCCGATGACCTCCTCTCCCCTAACCCCACCACCGGCGCCCCCCACCTCATGTGCGGATCCTCCTCCTCGTCGTGCCCTTGTGCAGGCCCCAAACCCTAGCTAGGGGCCCCCTTCTCCGGGTGCGGTGCGGCGTGGGGAGGGCTCCCTCTTGCCCGCCGCCGATGCAGATGGCCCGCCGGTGGTCCTACTACTTGCTCCTCCGACCCTCCTCCTCCTACTGCTAGTGTGGACCGATGCCATGGAGGTGAGGTTCCCCATTATCCTCTCTTTCTCTTCACCACAGGCAGCCCCTGACCCCCTTGGATTTGATTTGGCAGGCCTTGTGCAAGCGGGGAAGGACAGCATGGCGCGCCTGGTGCGCGAGCTCGAGGGCGCCGGCCTGCTCGTCGAGCGCGTCCGCGGCGTCCCCGCCGAGTTCATCAAGGTAAGTGCGGCCACCTTTTTTCCTTTTTCAGTTCGTCTTGCCATGGCATCCTAATTCCAACTAATGAGGCGGTTTCTGCAAGATTTTGTTACGAAGAGGACTTCCCCCTACGCCCTGTGTTGTTTATCTAGACTAGATTGTTGTAGTACCTTGATTTTAGCATTCAATCCCTGTGACTAGTAAGTAGTGGATAGTAGAAGAATGTGTTCATAAATTCAGTGTAAGAATGTCTACAGAAGATATAGAGCAAGAGATGGTATCTTTCATCAGAGTTTCCTCGTTAGATGAAGATTTTGTTCACCTGCTTATCCTAGTTGACCTGTGTAGATGCGTGATTTACTACTGACCTGCATGTGAAATCCATGTTTGTGACTGATTTTAGTTGGCCAATGTTGATATTCTGCACGTGTAAGAGGATCTGGTTCATGTGAAGGGCTTCAGATGGATGTATTCTTTTCTTCCTGCATTATATTTCTTGCTCATTGGTTGTTAGTGCTTAGGTTGTACTAGTAGTAGCGGCAGAAGTACAAGAAGGGCTTCAGATTTCTCATTTGTGCAAAGAATAAGTTCGGTCAATCTAATAAGTGATTACGCAACCAGGTTTACTTTACTCAAGTTCAGTTTTTGTCGTGCTACTGCACCGAGATTTCCCCTTGACAACTTTTTGTTGTATCCTTGATTAATGCTGCAGGGATTAATTCCCACATCTGTCTGAAGGTGTCCACCAACGTACTTAGGTGAAAAGATTGAGTTTTTTTGCGCCGGTGATGAGCTTCTATGCGACGGAGGCTTGCGCCCGTGCTGTATGTGAGCGATGGAGGCGTTGGATGTGGAGCAGCGGACCTGGAGTGTGGCCCAAGCGGCAGATCTAGAGCGACGCCGGAGTAGCAGAGCGCCGGACCAGCGGAGCGGCGTCGTCGTCCTAATGGTGCCCCCACCTTGGTAGCGCGGGCCCTGCCCCGCCACGGCGCCACGGCGTCGTCATCCTCATGGTAATCTCCTTGTCGTCCATCCATCCATCCAACACCGTAGTTGATTTGTTAATCTTGCACATCTTTGTTAATCTTCTTGTGAAGCTTCTGTAGCTTCTGTTACTCCAACTTCTGTAGCTTAGTCATGAATGTGCAGCTTCGCCAAGGCCAACCTTTGTTAGTCATGAATCATCCTTTGA
This sequence comes from Triticum aestivum, assembly GCF_018294505.1. NCBI lineage: Eukaryota > Viridiplantae > Streptophyta > Magnoliopsida > Poales > Poaceae > Triticum > Triticum aestivum. Next base: position 494,362,760 of record NC_057809.1, on the reverse strand, counting down.
AATAGCTTGTTGATTTTCTGTAGCTTTGTTAATCTTACAGTTCCCTTGCTACTACTGCTAACATGTAACACTGGATTTAGTGAAATCAAGTTGTACTCCTAATTCTGAAATGAAGTTATAAATTTGTCTGAAATGAAGTTGTAAATTTGTAGCTACTACTACTAGCCTGTAACAACTTCTACTCCCAATTCTGTAACTAAGCTACTGCTAGCCTGTAACAATGGATTTGACAAAATTTGACTGAAATGAAGTTGTCACACTGGATTTGTCAAAATTTATCTGAAACGAAGCATATTTTCCGACCTCTATTAAGTTTCAGTAATATTCAGTGGAGTATGTACTGTAATATTTGAACATTACAGTAATTTCAGTTGTTGTTAACTGTTGTAGCATTAGGAGTAGTTTTACTGCAGCACAAGCATTAGGAGTACTGTAAATGGATTAAATGGAACCTCTCTTCAGTTAACTGAAACCTTTTTAGTCAATTTAACTGAAACCTTTTTCAGTTACTTCAAATAAAACCTTTTTCTGTTAATTTAAGTTAACATAAACATTTTCAGTTACTTTAATTAAACATGCAGTATAGAGCTACCCATTTGATTCATTTGAAGAGAGGAGTAATTATTTTTCCTTAACAGAAACTTCTCATCTCTTTTCTTCTCTTCTCCTCTTTTCTCTTCTTCTCTTCTTCTCTTTGCTGCTGTTAAGTTAGGACTTGAAGATGATGATTGCTGTTGCTAGAAATCATGATTGTTTAGTTTAGTGTAGGACTTGCAAGCAGTAGTGCTTGCTTAGTTTAGTTTCCGTTAGAGTAAAATAGGATAGTTAGAGTAGCTTCAGTAGCTTAAAATGGAGTACTCCAGTAGGTAATGGAGATCAATGAACTTGCAGTAGATCAAAATGTTTAGTTAACTTGCATTTGCTGTAATTTTAGTAGTTTAGATTTTGTTGTAAAACTGCTGCTGCTATTGTCATATTCATACTGTACTTTCCAAAGTTCGATAGCACGTCGTCCTTAGCATAAGTTGTTGATCAAAGAAATGGACTTAAATTGAAGCATTCCCAGGAGTTGCTACTGTTGTTATTGACCTACTGTTGTTGTCATTGACCTGATGTTGCTTTTGTTGTAGGAGAAGTAGGAGCATGCTCAGGAGAAGAACGAGTAGGAGAAGAAGGCCCTAGATCGCTGCTGCTGGAGCGCTAAGGACCTGGGATCCGTGACCTAGGCATGCTGCTGGATCCGCCTCCGGATCGATGATGCTGAAGACGCGAGGAGAAGCAGGGGACCTGGGCTCGGGAGTGCTGAGGAGAAGTAGGGTACGTAGGCGAGCAGAGGAGAAGCAGCCGCTAGTGGCAAGGCAGGCACAAGGACGACATCGATCGAGGCCAGCTGGAGCCGAGGGCCAGGGAGAGGGACGTGATGGTGTCGCAAGTCACGACGGCGGCTGCCGTCGGTCAGATGCGGCTCATTGAGGCTGCCCGATGTGTAATAGCAGTAGAGCTTACTTAGGTAGTTGCTTACCAAGTTAATAGCAGTAGAGCTTACTTAGGTAGTTGCTTACCAAGTTGCTATGCACAACACTGTGTGATTTGAATTATACATGAGTTGCCGCTACAATGAGGAATTGTGTGATGGAATGGAATTGGTTGATTTTTTTTAATTCCTAATAGGTTAGTAGTAGCGTGGGAAAAAACTGTGCGCTACTAGTATTTAGGATACTAGTAGCGCTGGTATTGTAGGCACGCTACTACTACTTCATTAGTAGTAGCGCGAGTCTGTAATAGCAGTAGTGTGGGTGGCACATGCTACTACTAACAAAGTTAGTAGTAGCGCGGGTTTCTCCCACGCTACTGCTAACTATTAGCTGTAGCGCCTTATTAGTAGCGTCGGTCCCCGCGCTGCTGATACACCTAAAACCCGCGCTGCTTCTAGCCTTTTCCCTAGTAGTGCTTTACTACCCTAGTTGATAGAGTGGAACGTAGGGTAGCAAGCACAGAAGCCGGGCAACCCAACTATTGACCCAAGACAATGATTCGGAGCTGATGCATATAAGGCCAAACTTGTGATGCCGAAGTATGCTATAGAGCTGTTCGGACTTTTACTGGCAACTCATTTGTTCCCACACCGAGCCCCTGGAAGGTTAGGCCAAGGTATTTCTGTGAAATAACTGTAGGAGCCATATTTGTCGGGGAAACCATATGGATGATTATTTCAGATATTGTTTACTGGTAACTGAGCGATATGCTGATGATTACTTATGATATATATATATATATATGTGTGTGTGTGTGTGTGTGTGTGTGTGTATAAGCCATCCCCCTGGCTATTTGACAGGCTCGGGGCTGGAGGCGGAGGAACATGCATAGTACAGGCTCGAAAATTAGAGACTGTGGTCTACAAAAAGTTATTTTGGACCTCCTGTCACACGTCTGCGCCGCCAGTCCTCGGTGGGGGGAATCCTTGATGGACATAGCCCCTTAGGTGAGTGTACGGATCCGGACTTTGATAGAGCCAATTTCCGATTTTTATCCTGTTCATCACCTATTTTTTTAAGGATAGCGAAGGAAGAAATAAAAAGAAAATAAATAATAATAAAAAGGTTACTAGAGTGCTTGCAGGCTTGTCCGTATTGTGCTTCCGCCAATGCCCATGGTATCTTGAGTGCGTAATGATGTATGAGTGGTACAAACTTTGTAGGTGTACGGAGTGGGCGGCGGAAGCCCAGTTGCTATTTCCGTTCTGGGAGTAGTTGATCCTCAAGTGGAGACTGCTTCTGACCCCCAGTATTTCGTTGGTGAACCTTTCCGTCATCCTTGTCGCTTGGCGGCCTCCTCCCCTTGTGTTCGGCATTGAGCTTGCCAGCCTGTTTAAAGACCCAGCAATTTCTGTTGGTATGATTAGCTGGTTTATCGGGGTGGCCATGAATCTGAGAGGGTCAGTCCAATATCCTGTCCAGGTTGGATGGTTCGTCTCGGTTCGCCTTAAACGGCTTTTTCCGGTGACCGGGCTTGGGGTTGCTGAATCCGGTGTCGACCGTTGTCGCCTGATCTTTCATTGTCATTGCGACTGTTGTTTTTGCTTCCTCGTGGCTTGCCGTTGCCGTCTCGGATTTCGGAGGTGCCCTGGTTGCTGGCGCTATTGCTTCTATGAGCGAGCCAACTGTCTTCTCCTGCACAAAGCGGGTCATCAGAGCAGTGAGGGTTGTCATGGATTTAGGTCCTTCTTGGCCGAGGTGGCGTGCAAGCCATTCGTCTCGGACGCTATGTCTGAAAGCCGTAAGGGCTTCCGCATTCGGGCAGTCGAAGATTCGGTTCTTTCCGACTAAGAACCGAGTCCAGAGCTCCCTGGCTGATTCTCCGGGCTGTTAGACCATGTGACTTAGGTCATCGGCATCCGGTGGCCGGACATGTGTTCATCGGAAGTTATCAAGGAAGGTCTCTTCCAAGTCCCCCAGCTGCTTATGGAGTTTTCAGGCAGGCTGTTTAACCATTACCGAGCTGGTCCTTTTAGGTTTAGTAGGAGGTATTTAATGGTGTGGAGATCATCCCCACGGGCCATATGGATGTGGAGGCTGAAATCCTCTATCCATACCGCGGGATCGGTTGTCCCGTCGTATGATTCAATATTGACGGGTTTGAATCCTTCGGGGAATTCGTGATCCATTACTTCATCGATGAAGCAAAGTGGGTGTGCGGTGCCTCTATGTTGGGCCACACTGCGACGTAACTCTGAAGGCATCCCCCCTGCGGTTTTCGGCTTGGTCGTGGCGAGGTGTGACACGTCCGAATAGGTAGCCATCCTCACGTGTCGAAGCATGCTTTCATGATCCATAGATTGGTCTTGTGTGTCCTGCTCTATTGTCCAAGTACCTCTGCAGGTTGTTTGGGTAATTGCGACCTGCGTTGTTCCTGCCATTATGGTGAGGTGGGGCGGTCTAGTATTCGGCTTGAGTTGCCTCTTTATCCGGACAGAGTTGCCAGCGACCTGCCGCGTTGTGTGACGATGGTATGGGATCCAACGCCCCGTCATCGGACTGGTAGAGCGATGTATGCTTTGGGTAGCTTTTGGCTAGGCCACTGAGGCCATATTCTTCGGCGACCAGGACTCCCTCATCGAACCCATAGGGTCCGCGCGCTTAACGTTCGTTGTTGATGTAGGGTCTACAAGAATAAAGTTGCGTAGTAGACATCAGCGCCACCTCCTGATACATCCATTTTGCATCATGATTTCATATTGATATTTAATGCATTATGGGCTGTTATTACACATTATATCACAATACTTATGCCTAGTCTCTCTTATTTTACAAGGTTTACATGAAGAGGGAGAATGCCAGCAGCTGGAATTTTGGGCTGGAAAAGGAGCAAATATTAGATACCTATTCTGCACAACTCCAAAAGTCCCGAAACTTCACGGAGCATGTTTTTGGAATAAAAAAAATATTGGGCGAAGAAAGTACCAGAGGGGGGCCACCAGCCAGCCACAAGGGTGGAGGGTGCGCCCTACCCCCTTGGGCGCGCCCACCGACCTTGTGGGCCCCCTGCCAGGCCTCCAGTGCCCATCTTTGGCTATATGGTGTCTTTTACCCCGGAAAAAAAATCAAGAAGAAGCTTTCAGGCAAAGCGCCGCCGTCTCAAGGCGGAACCTGGGCAGAACCAATCTAGGGCTTTGGCCAAGCTGTTCTGCCGAGGAAACTTCCCCCCGGGAGGGGAAATCATCGCCATCATCATCACCATCGATCCTCTCATCGAGAGGGGGTCAATCTCCATCAACATCCCACTACAAAAAAAGACACATCTGTGACATTTTGGCCCGAATGATTTTTTTTTTCTATCATACATATGACACTTCTATGACGATAATTGTGACAAAACCCGATATCATCATAGATGTGGTGGGCTCCTACTTCAATGGCAAAAAATCATGACAGAAAATGGGCTTTTCGTCCTGGGCGGGCCGGAGACGCAGCTGCATGACATTCTTTGGGCCGTCCATGACGGAAAAAACCATGGTAGAAGCGAGGGGGAGGAAAATTTCGGGGAGTTCCCGGTTACGGTGGGAGGTCGGGGGCCGAGCGATGCGCGTTTCTCTCGTACACATACGCGCGTGTGTGCGAGGCGTTGGCTCTAACTGAACCCGAGCAAGGCGTTGGGCTCTAACTGAACCCGAGTGATTGCACTGCAGGCTACGCATTACTGAACCCGAGCGATCAATCGATGGCTGTTAACTGAACCCGATCGAGCGATTGCTTCGCTACTGCTGCTAACTGAAGCCGATCGATGCTACCTCTAGGATGAACAGTGAGCGTTGCAGGGGGTTTGGATGAACAGTGAGCGGTGGTGTTGCCTCTGGATGAACAGGACCCCGTGGTGTGGTGGAGGGCTGGATGAACAGTAGACGGTGGAGGGGTGCCCGTGGAGGGGTGGTTGAACAGCACCCCGTGGTGTGGAGGGCTGGATGAACAGTAGACGGTGGAGGGGTGCCCGTAGAGGGGTGGTTGAACAGTAGCCGATGGAGTAGCGCGCGGTGGAGGCTGGATGAACAGGAGCCCGTGGAGGCTAGAGGAGGTCGACGGTAGCCCGTGGAGGCTGGAGGAGGTCGACGGTGGAGATGAACAATATCCCGTGGAGTCCCGTTTTGCGGTACGCCACACCCCTCCCGATGAACAGGACCCCCGTTTCAACCGTAGCGCTCCAACACAAGTCCGGTTCGTCCGTTTTACGGTGCGCCACACCCCTCCCGATCAACAGGACCCCGTTTTGACCGTAGGAGGTCCGTTTCCTCCATTTTGCGGTACGCCACACCCCTCTCGATCAACAGGACCCCCGTTTCGACCGTAGGAGGTCCGTTTCCTCCGTTTTGCGGTACGCCAGACCCCTCCTGATGAACGGGATCCCATTTCGAATGTGGCTGGTCGAACACAAGGCCGTTTCCTCCGTTTTGCGATACGCCAGGCCTCGTTTCCATCGCCTGTTCCGTCCAAGCCCTCCCGATGAACACGACCACACATTCCGTTCCAACCCAGCCGGTTGGCTCCCACGCGTTCCGTTGCCTCCCGATGAACATGACGCATTCCATTGCCTCCCCATGAAAACGACGCATTCCGTTGCCTCCCCATGAACACGACGACGATGTTGTTTCTTCGTTCCGACCCAGCCATGTGCACGAGCCCTGGCCGTACGTATGCGCGAGTAGGTGTTCGAGACCCCGCTCGTATGTACACATACGTGGCCGTATTTTCTTTCTTGCACCCTGGCCAATGTACGTACGTGTACATGCTACGTGCGTGCCTCTACTACGACACGTATGCGCCTCTACTACGACACGTGCACGCCTCTACATCCACCAGTATATATGTACGTACACGTTCGCGACCAGAATAACAACGCTACGTACGCTTCGACCAGGTGGGTCCCGACTGTCAGGCACTTCCTTGCATGCGAAGATGTAGCTGGTGGGTCCCAGCAGTCAGGGGGGCGAATCATTTTTTTTGCCTGGACGCACTTCCTTGCGTGCGAAGATGTAGCTGGTGGGTCCCAGCAGTCAGGGGGGCAAATCGTTTTTTTGTCCGGATGCACTTCCTTGCGTGCGAAGATGTAGCTGGTGGGTCCCAGCAGTCAGGGGGAAACGTTTTTTTCACGAAATACGGTGGCCCGTCCGGTGGGTCCCCGCTGTCAGGTGGAGGAATCATTATTTTGCGCGTAATAAGGAGGCACTTCCTTACTGCGGCCGTGGACCCAGCTGTCAGCCTCTCCATGTACAGTCCACGTCCGATGGAAGTCGTTCCTTGACCATGTTAACCACGCCGCGCCGATAGCACCACAGCGGTGGATGACGGCGAGGACTAGGAAGGAGACGACTCGGAGCCAGGGAAGATGCAGCAGTGGATGCCCACACGAAGAGGAGTACGAGGGTTCACTGGTTCGGCTGCGGTGTGAGGCTACTATCGCCGCAGAATAACAGGGGTGTGGGTAAGTAGAGGGATGGCCTAGCCAGCGGTGGGAGTAGTAGGGGGAGGTGAGGCCTCCGCGGCATCATAGCCGGCCACGGGAGGCAAGAGCACGCGGGACGACCGGCGCTGGTTTGGGCGGCTGGAGCAAGAAGACCAGAGGTTGAAGAAGCACTACGACCGTTGGATGAACATCGTATGGTAACAGGAGCTATAATCGTTCATATTGACTAAGTTGACAAAGCCCTGCGTCCCCGTCAACTTGGTAGGCCCACAAGTCAGCCTCCCACTATGCTGGGTTCCAGTTGGCAGGGGGAATATTCATTTTTTGTGCGTAATAAGGAGGCACTTCCTTGCGTGCGAAGATAGTTGGTGGGTTCGACATGTCAGCGGGGGGCACATTATTTTCACGAAATACAGAGGCCCTTCCGGTGGGTCCCAGATGTCAGGAGGAGGAATCATTATTTTGCGCATAATAAGGAGGCATTTCCTTGTGTGCGGCTGTGGACCCAGCTGTCAGCCTCTCCACGCACAGTCTACTTCCGATGGTGTCGTTCGTTGATCACGTTGACCACGCTGCACCGAGCGCATCCAAGGTGGTGGACGACGTTGAGGCCCCAGACAGCAACGAGCCGGAGATGGGAAGATGCGGGAGTAGAGTCGCAAATAGAGAGGTGTACGAGGGTTAACTGGTTCTAGTGCGGTGTGGTTCGACAATCGGTGGAGAAGAACAAGAGGTGTGGAGGGGTGGAGGGATGGCCTGGCCAACGGTGGAGTAGCACTTCATAGCGAAGCGTGCTAAGCAGAGCTGCTAGCAGCAGGAGGCGGGAGGTGGTCCCGGCGGCGCTGGAGGAAGAAGACGAGAGATTGAAGATGGATGCCGATCGTTGGATGTAAATCCAACGTCTAACATGTCAGAATCATTTGTTGACTAAATTGACAATGACTTGCGTTGGCTTCGACTTATTGGCCCACATTTCAGCCTCCAAAAATGTGGCACGTATTCAACCCATTTTTCAGAATTTACAGTCTTTTTTTGCGCGGTAAAATTTACAATCAATTTGATCTTTTTTTGAATTACAGCCATTAGCTGGGCTGGGTTAACAAATAATGTAGCGTCCATGCGGCCCATTTATTTTATTTCCTAAAAAATTACAGGCCATTTGCACTTTCTCGAAATACACGATTTTGCTGGGTTGATTCTAATTATAATGTTGGGTTGGGCCAGCAATGTTATCAAAAATAAAAAGGGGCTGAGCATTTTGTTATAAATATATTTAAATAATAAGTGATATTATTACATTTGTCCTTAAATCTTACCAAGCTTTTGTACACAATCACTAGGATTTTCGTGCCAAAACAATCCAGGATTTTATTTGTTAAGAAATTATTTTTATAAGTTAATAAGATGTGGGATATTGTTTTCTTACATATGTAAGTATCTGTTAAATATATGATGACAATAAAAATAATATATAATAACATATAAAATATATTTTTTAGAAAAACAGGGAGCATCTCCCCGGTTCCATTGCTGAGAACGAAACCACAACATATTCTGATACAGCAGCTCAAAGAGCAGTTCGAAAGCAAAGGTAGAAAAGCTACAAACTAGGGGGTGGATGAACAAGTTCTCTGAATAACACAAATCACCCGAGCGGTGCCAAAGGCAGAGCGGATAGAGCACTCAAATGACACAAGGAGGGTCCAGCGAAGCCTTCATGGTCTTCAGCCGAGGGGCCGTGTCAGCCTGCGGCGACCAGTAAGCAAGCGGAGACACCGGGCTGGAAGGCGTAGCATGGTGGATGTCCCTCTTTTTCGGCGCCAGGTGCCCATCATCTTCATCAGAGATCTTGAGACGAGCCCACGGGTCCAGCCCCAGAGCAGGTCGAGCCTTGTTCAGCCACAAGTGATCGCCAACGGTTTCTGGAGGGATCTTGTTAGGGTTTCCACGAAGCTCATCAACTTGTCCTTGTCCGATCCGGAGGAGAGAATCGCCCAGTTCCTCACCATGTTCCTGATCAACCTCAAGACCTGCGGAATGGAAATCCAGGAGGTGTTACTGAAAATCATAGCATTTCTATATTTCCAGAGGCACCAAAGGACAGCTGAGCTAACAGTATTTAAAACTGAGCACTTTTTGGTAGCAATCCAGAATCTGGCGACAGATTCGAAGGATGAGCCAATCTGACTAGAGAAATATTCCTCAATGTGGGCCCAGAGATGTTTAGCAACTATACATTCAAAAAATAGGTGAGAACAAGACTCTTGTTCCAAGCAGTAAACACAATCAAGGGGTTTGATGATGTGTCTCTTCCTAAGGTTATCCCTAGTCATCAATTTGTTTTTGGAGAGAAGCCAGAGAAATACATGAATTTTAGGGGGAACTCTCAATTTCCAGACAGCAGGGATAAACACGGGTTGAACCCCTCTAAAGTTGATAACATGATAGAGGGAGCTGGAGGAATACTTCCCCTTATTGTCCAGCTGCCAAATCAGGGCATCCGGCTCGGCAGTAAAGGTAATGCTTTTGGCAATTTCCTCCAACTGGAACCATTGTTCCATGAGACTATCACTAAAGTTCCTTCTAAAAGAGAGTTTTAGGCATTGACCGTCCCAAACTTCATTGACACTTTTGTTAAGCTCATTGCAGACAGAGTAAATAGGCCAAAATTGGACTGCTAGGGGGGATGTGCCAAACCAAGTATCTTCCCAGAACCTGGTTCTGCTCCCATCCCCTATGTTCCATCTGTAGCCAAATTTCACAGCATGCATAATAGATTTTAATCCTTTCCAGAATCTAGAGGTCTTAGGGTTGGAGGAAGGGACAAAAATATTAGGTTTATTTCCTAGGTATTTATGGGCAATAAGAAGCTTCCAGGGTTTCAGGTCTTCCTCATAGAATCTTTTAATCCAAGACCCTAGAAGACAAATGTTAATTTCTTGGAGGTTAGGTATGCCTAGGCCTCCAAAATCTTTTTCATAGAGACTAGGGCCCAATTAGCAAGGTGTAGCTTCCTATTTCCCTCAAAATCATTCCACAAGCAATGAGACATCTGAGAATTGATGAGGTTCACTGCCCATTTAGGGAACTTGAAGAAGGAGAGGAGATACACTGGAATGCTAGCCAAACAAGCTTGTATGAGGATCAATCTACCTCTGTAAGAGAGAAGTTTGCCCCTCCACCCAGCAATCCTTTTAATGATTTTATCCAGAAGGGTTGGATATCCTCTCTCCTCAGTTTATCATAGTGGAGAGGATACCTAGGTACTTAATGGGGAAGTTACCTTTATTACAGACTAGAATATAGAGGAAGTCAGCTAACTCCTGATCATCCATGTTGATAGGGATGAGTTCACTTTTAGAGTAGTTGATTCTCATGCCTGAGACTTGTTCAAAACAGGTTAGAACAGTTTTCAGATTGCTAGCATGTGTGGATTCACTGTCTAAGAAAAGGATGGTATCATCTGCATATTGAAGGCAGATGATGCCACCAGGGCAGACCTCAGGATAGAGCCCTGCAATCAGACTATGGTCAGCAGCTTTGCTCAACATTTTAGTAAGAACGTCCACTACTAAATTAAACAAAAGCAGGGAGATGGGGTCACCTTGCCTAAGGCCTTTACCAGCAAGGAAAAAATCACTTTCACAGTTATTTAACTTGACCCCAACAGACCCCCCATGAGTAAGTTGCTGGATCCAACTAGTCCATTTATCCCCAAAACCTCTAAGCTCCAGGAGTTCCATAAGGAAATCAAGGTCAACTTTATCGAAGGCAGTCTAAACTAGAACTACCATCTAGAGAAAAAATCTCACAAACAGAGCCTTCAGATCTGTTTTGGTGAGGGTAAATAAAGTAAGAGCATTCAATGTCATCATTAAGAGAAGTAACATCTACACCAATCTTAGCAGCAATGGCATTGAAGGAAGGATCATTAAAGTTGGAGAAGGAAGTGTGTTTCATACCCTGGGGTTTTTGCACTTCCAGGTTCTGAACCTCTTTGAGCTGTTGAGCCTTTTCAATAATGGTTCTCTTGTCACCAACTACCCTGGCACTGGTTCTGGTGGCTTGAACAGGACCCCATTTGGGAAGGTGCTTCTCCTTAGGATGGGCAGGGAAGTCAGAGTTGTATTTTGAGTCCAAATTGTCTGGGAGTTCAGTTGTTTAAACAAGTGCCTCTTGATCCTCTTGTATATCTACAGAACCTTCTAATTCCATCAGACCATCATCTTCCAGGAGCTCCATTTCCCTGAGGAGGTTGAATCCATCAGTTTCATCAAGCAAAGAATTCAACATCTTTTCCTGGATGCTGAGTTGAGGAGTGTATGGAGAATCAGGGAGGTGTGTCTTGAGGACTGAAGTGGGTGTAGTCTCTCCAAGCATCTGATTATGGCCAAAAGACTGTCCTCTGATGTTAGGGGCCCCAGAATTGGCATTAGGCCCTTTATCTGATTCAGATCTAGAGCTCCTGTTGGATTCAGCATCTTCAGTAAGATTGGTACCAGTTTCAGCTGCAGAGACATATGTACCAGCAGAGAGGTTGGTGGAGGTGCCAGTTTCAGTGGGGGTTAAGGACTCCACCTCAATGAGTAGCCTGTAGATTTTGTTCCCAACTCCAAAAAGCCTTTCAGCAGGGATTTTGGAGGGATCTTTACATAAGATTTTGACCCTAACAGTTTCATAGAATGACTTGAAATTATGCTGCCAATCCACATCCAGTAAGACCCCCAGAGTGGAAGTGATTTGATCCAGCATAGTCCAGTCACACCACTTGGGGGTTCAATTTCCTGATCTTGATCCAAGTTTCCTGGAGGTCCTCTTCAGCCTCAATCCTGCCTTTCCAGACTTCAACATTGACTACAACATTGTCTTTTTTGAGACCAAAACAGGGGTATCCAGCAACTTGAACTACATCTATTTCAGGAGGGAATTTGACCAAGAATGTCCACTCATCTAGGGCATTGATTGGCCAGGGCCAGTTGGTTTTGTAAATGTCTGCAAACTCAGTGGCAAGTTCCTGCTTGGTCACTTCACCAGCTTCTACCAGAACAATCCCCACATTCTTCAGGGAGCCATGATACTGAGCATTTTCATCAGGTGGGTCTATGTGGTAGAACCCTAATCCTGGAGCAGCACTTCCAACATATCTAGTAGAACTGTGGGTTTTCCTTCTGACAGGGCAATTCTCAACTTTATGGGTAACCATTTTGCAGATAAAACAACTCTTGGGCTTGACACATTTATCCAAATGATGCCCTGGTTCCTCACAGTTGTAGAAGATCACCTCAGAGTATGCCATAAGGGCCGAAGCAGGGGCAGGAGTAGTTTTCTAGATGTCCTGTCTCTTCTTTTGCTGTTTCTTGCCTTGAGATTTCCCACTGATCTGAGAGTCAGAACCACCAGCAGATTGATCTTGGGAAATTACAGGAGCCTGCCCACATTGTGCCCCCATTTGGGGCGGAGGTGGGCCATACCACTGCCCAACTGGCGCTCCCCCCATTGTGATAGGGGAAATTCATCGGAGTTCCTGGTTCCTTCTCATCCTCCATCCAGATGTTGTCTCTCAAGAAGCAGAAATAACCACCAGACAACTCAATTGAAGTAGATTGCAAGCCTAATTTCAATCTTCTGCAGGTTTGGGGGAGAGGTAAGGTAGGGGATCCACCTGCTCCGGCTCCAGTGGCGTGCTAGTGGGCATGAGTCCAGTCAAGCATTCCCATCTCGCAGCACGGCGTGGATCTCCTGAATTCACTTCTCCTTTCGCCCATCGAACGAACGCAATCGGCGGCTCCCTGGGTGGGGCATCCTGTGCTTCTCCGAGAAATCTCTTTCGAAGTAGATCTGCAGGGCTAGATTCAGCAGCTCCCAATCCACATGATCCTTGCACATCCGAGCAGACCTGCGCGAGTGAGAGAACGGATTCAGTCCCTCCTCGGCTTCCTCCCTCGCAGCTTCCTCCTCTGCTTCCCTCCATTCACGCGTGCACTGGGTCCAGGAGAGAGCGTCATCGCGGATCCGCATCGCCCGCTCCCTCCATCTCCTCCCTCGAGTCTCCCGCAGCACCGCCGGCGCGACGGAGTTGAGTGGCTGGAGCATCCGCGGGAAGGCTTTGTAGACATGTGGGAGATGCATCTTGTACATCTGCCTATCTTCCAGTTCCCCCGTGGATATGGCCGGCGACTCCATGGGGCGCGCGAGCGGACTTGCTGAGGGGGGCAGGCGCGCCCGGAGTCAGGAGGTGGGGGTGGCGGCGAGATCTATGGCGGGGGCGGCGGCAAGGGTGGAGGTGGTGGCGGGGGCGAAGGGGATCGCGAGAGCGGTCATCTATTTGCCAATTATGTGAACTAAATAGTCAACATATAAAATAATTTAAATATATATAATATAGTTAGAAGGGAAACATAAGTTGGACCTGGCGTTCCTATTCTTATATAGAAAAATAGAACAGACCGCTGCATTTTCTTCAAAAAAAATACATAAATTGGGATGCCAAAAATAAAACCTCGGATGGGAGGTCCATAGGCCGGTCGATACATGACGGCCCTAAGAAAATACAAACAGGCCTATGGACCTCCCATTCGAGGTCGTGGGCTGCGCATGTTAAAAATGAAAGCCTATACGGGGCAGCCCAAAACCACGTCCAACACTTGCCAAAACTTCGTCCCTCGTTTTCTTTGTGTTTCGCACACTCGACATTGTGTGGGCATTTTGACTGTGCATCATATGAAGATGTGCTATGCATGAATGTTGATCAGCATGATGTTAACTGCCTGGTAGTTCCATTTTCGACCATGAATAAAACTTCCAACATGATGTTAACCCTGTTTGAAAAGGCCATGTTAATATAAATGCTCTGCCTCTGAAAGTTGCAGTTTCTTATCTGAAACTGAACTTGCAGTTTCTTATCTGAAACTGAAACTTGCAGTTTCTTCTCTGAGAAGCACATTGTCTGCACTTTTATACTCCTATGAAACTACATTTTTTAAGTGCTAAAAATAGATATCTAGAATTCATAAAATACTTCATATGCTCAATACTGCAAATCTGAAATTCAAAAGACATTCATATCTGAAAGTACTCTCAAAATACACAACACAAAACACAATTCACAACCTGCAAATACTGACAACCCTAAGCTCCTCCTGACAATTCACAACCTGCCAGACTATTGGGCTGGGGGGGCAGCCCCCTCCTATTCTTCGGCAGCAGACAGTCGCCCTGTGAGACGATGTGAACAACGAGGGAGACGATGGCGGGGAAGCGTCATCGGGCCAACTGCTTTTCTCCTCTTGCAGTTGGGTTCGGTTGACGAAGACTCCACCGGCTCGCTCTGGCAGGACACTCTCACAAACGGTACCCTGTAGATGCTCGATCCTTCAATCTCCGGTGGATGCTCCATCTGGGATCGATACTCCCACCACCGCTCCCTCACGATCGGATTCGGTGAATCTGTTTGATCCATGGCCCATAGGAGCAGCTCTATGTACTCCGACGCGACTCCCTTCGGGAGTATCGCCGCCTTTTCGCTCTGTTGCAGATATTTGGCCATCGATGTCACCGTCGCCGCTAGTTGGTCCTTGTTGTCAAACCAAGACTGTATCTCCAACATCCTAGCTAGCTTCATAGGGTCGCCGTCTGCGATCCTCACGTATCGGTTGTACTCCTCCATCGATCTACTTTTCCGCATCACCTTCACTCGCCGGCAGTGGTTTTTGAATGGAAGAGGAGAGGAGCAGCGCTAGTTTTGGATTAGAATGGGAGAGGAGCGATGCTGGTTTTGGACTAGAACAGGAGAGGAGGGGCGGTGGTTTTGAAATGGAAGAGGAGAGGAGCGGTGCTGCATTTAGATTGGAACAGGAGAGGAGCGGCGGTGGTTTAAGAGGAGAAGAGCGGAAGAGCGGCACTGGTCTTGGAAGTATTTTTTTGTTGTTTTGCGTATTTTGGGTCAATGTTTGACCACATACTGTATTTGACAAGCAAAATGTGAATGCATGTCACCAAAAATTGTATCGTTTGGTTCGTATCTGAATGTACTTTCAAATTATATTATTTTTGCAACGTATAACATATATTTTATGTGCGAAAATCATGGTCAATTATGACCCAGAATAAAAGGGAGACTAGTTAATGTGGGGTCGCTTTCATAATTGAAGGGTAAATTGATTTTGATTTTGATCCAGTCACAGCGCGCCGGCCCTCTCGTCCAATCCTATATCGCTGCCGCACGCTCCTCTCCCTCTTCTCCATTGCAAAACCACCTCCTCTCCTCTCCATCATCTCCATTCCAAAACCACCGACTCGCCTCTCACTCTTCTGATCTTCTCCATTGCAAAACCACCTCCTCTCCTCTCCATCATCTCCATTCCAAAACCACCGTCTCACCTCTCCCTCTTCTCTATTGCAAGAGCACCATCTCTCCTCCGTTTTCTAGACACTTTGCTCCATGGCGCGGGCGCAATCCATGGATACAAAATTAGTATACTGTATACTATTTAAAAGTCGAGGGTGGGGCTTTTCCTGTGCGGTAGGCAGCAGGGCAGTTCTGCCTAGTTGGTTTGATAGAGACGCGAGAAGACGAGGGAGTAGGCTGCTACAAACGTAGGGCTGTGTGATTTGACAGCAAGTTACTGCTGGACAGGTGGGGCCCCATGATTTGACTTGCTATTATCATTTTAACTGCGGTGCTACGACCGGCGTGAGTCTCCCGATTCCTGACCACCTCCATACAAGTGCCTCTCCCAATGCTCCACCATGTAGTAGAGGCTGGCTCTTGCATGAGAGCCCACTTCTCCACTTTTTCCTTGCCTCTCTTTCCTCCACATATGCAAAAATGCCATGTAAAGCACACTATTGTACTTACTTTTACTTGCTCCTACAGGTGCTTAAGCTTTCCACATAGGCATAAAGTCTGATGTGGCAAGTTAATCAAGAAGAGAGAGACTAGTTTTGTGACCCAAGGAAGAAATGGTGCTAAGCGCGTGTACCTAGGTGAAAAGACAATTTTGAGTCCATAGCTAATTAAATGAAGCAACCTTAGCAACACCATTTCATTGGAAGAGGTCACTCCTTGGCAAATGCAATAAATACTAGTACTCCCTGTGTCCCATAATATAAGAACATTTTTGGCAGTACACTAGTGTCAAAAACATTCTTATATTATGGGATGGAGGGAGTACGAAGAAAGAGATAGAGAGGAGTAAAAAATACACTTATAGCCAACCTTATAGCCAACCTTGTTGTCGTATGAGTGACTAAGTGATGACTATGTATGACATGCCAACATCAGATAGCCTAATGCGCCGTGTTAAATCTCCAAGGGCGCGACCGCGCGAGCGACGCGACGGTCGTGGTAGGTGCGACCATGATACGGGCTGCTGGCAGCCCTTGGATCTGAGATCAAACGGTCGCATGCTAAGTTGCTGAAAATTTGCAGAATAACCCTCCAGGATAGGATATTCACCCATAGGTCTAGAATCAGCCATGCAACCATTCAATCTCAGATCCAAGGGCTCTCGAAAGCCCGTATCATGGGAGAATGGAAAGCCACTACCCTGCCATTCGCACGCTGGCAGTTCTCTCCTACTCGTCTCCACACGTCCTTCAATACTACGGCGGTTCGCTCCTAGTCGTCCCGTCCATTCACATTACGGTAGTTCCACTAATCCTAACCCTCCTCCCAAATCCATGGCGCCCCAAATCTCCATGATCGGCGGTGAGTACAAGGTTAGAACCATCACCGGTGATGAGTTCGACATCATCTACACCCCTTCTTCCGCGAGGGTGAAAGGATGCCTTTCTCGCTTTAGTTGCATGTTCGAAAACTCAGATGATGAGTGGTTCGCTGGGCTAGATGTTGAGTACACCACAGTCCTGGGACCAGAGAAGGATCTAAAGGATGAAGAGAGGAAGAAGCCCGCCGTGATCCAGGTTTGCGTACATAACGTTTGCTTGGTCTACCACATATGCCATGCCGACGTTGAGTGCCAGGATTTTAAGAACTTCCTCAAGGACAAAATAGTGAAATTCGTTACTGTAGACTTTAAGAACGACAGCGATGTCCTGCGTCAGATAGGTCTCGTTGTAGGCAACCCCTTCGACCTCCAGAAGAATTGGCTGGTGTCCTCTCGTCAGCCTTCAATGCTGACCCTGGCAGGAGCCATGGTTCATCCTTCGTACTGTAAAATGGAGAAACCTCCATACACGTTTCATCATCATGCATGGCAGCGGAATGTACTAGATATAGACCGCGTCCACTACACTGCAATGGATGGCTACCTTTGCTTCAATATCTACAAGGGTTGGATGAAGAGCAACAGCCAAGTGTGTGGTTCAAGCAAAGAAGTATCGGCCAAGAGGAAGAGGGACAAGGACGAAGTCGAGGACGTGGACGAGGACTCTGAGTAAGGTGGCAGTGTTGTTGCTCATGGTGGTTCTAATGCAGTGTCTACCGGAATAGTTGCAAAGTTTAATTTCAGGTGTGCTTAATTTAATTTGAGGGATGTGTTGTGCTGAGCCCCCAGCAGAACTATGTTATGTTTCTTCTCGTTACTTTAACTCTTCAGTACATACATACTAGTATTTCTTACATTTCATCTTGTAGTTGGTATAGTACTACCACTCGTTTCTTCACATTATATACGTACAATATATATGGCCAACATCATATAGCCAGTAGTTTAGTTGTCAAAGAATTTCAGGGTGCTTAGTTTTGTTAAAGAATTCCAGGATGCTTAGAGGGTGCTTGGATCCAAGGGACTTATTTTAGTCTGACTAAAAATAGTCTCTTTAAGAGGCTAAAGTTCCAAGCACCCCTGACTAAAGAGAGGCTAAAACTAGTCTTGAGACTAAAATTTTTTAGTCAGGGGTACCCCTACTAAAATGTGGATTAGTCCTCTCTCTACTCATTTAACTCCTCTCCTTTAACACATGCGAGTTCTGGATTGGAGGGTTTGGAGGATAATAAATGCTCATTAACTTGATTTTAGCCTTTTTAGTATTTGGATCCTCGTCATGGGACTAAAACGTATCCAAGCACCCTCTTAGTTTTATTTGAGGGGTGGGTTGTGCTGGACACCATTATTGTGACTAGCCTTTTTAATAGTACTATATGCATAATTTGGCGACGAGCGCTCTCTATATGTACCACCTTTTTTTTAGTTTCAAGTTTTGCTCCATGGCGCAATCCATCGATACTACTGCTGTACAAAAGTATACATTTTTAATAGGCTAGAGGGCGGGGTAGTCTAGCTTGGCCGGTTTCACGAGAGGCGAGTGCCTTTGTGATTTGACGGCTCATTACTGCTGGAAGGCGGGGCCTTGTGATTTGACTGCTCGTATAAATGCGCTGACGACCTGATCGAGGAGGAGCAAAGAACCGTGCGATATACTCAAGTTTTCCACTAGAGTAGTACTGCGACGGAGGAGCACGAAACACGGCATCCCAGTGCCATATGGCGATAAAAAATGATCTAATTTGCTAGTCATCTCATTGTTAGCATTGTTCTATTCATTCCCTCAAAAAAACCATTGTTCTATTCATGCCTCACAGAGAACGTGACACGTGCGGCGAAACACCCGAAGCAAAAGATGAAACACAGGAGCAAAAGAAGAAGGAAGATTATCACCCCAAATGATCTGATTCGCCGCGGAGTCGTAACTGCTTCTTCATCTCCTCCACGACCCCCATCTCCTTGCGCGTCTCCTCCGCCATCTTCTTCATTCTATCCATGATGCGGGATTTCTCGACGCGAGCCTTCATCATCTGTTCCACGGCCGCATTACGTACCTTGACAGTAGCCGGGTGCTCGATGCGGAGCTTCGCCAACTCCTCCTTCTATTCCATGACGAGGGCCTGCAACATCTTCATCGAGGAACTACTATTCTCATGCAGCTTCTTCCAGCCGGCGTTCTTCTCCTTCAACAGGTCGATCTCGTGGCAGAGCTTCGCCTTGTCCTCCTGAAGTCGCAGGATTTTGCCGATCGCCTTCTTCTCCGAGGCAATGCTCTTCTTCAGCAGCATCACCAAGCCGGCGGTCAACCCCCCCTGCTGATTGAGCTCAGCGGGCATGTCATCGAGGCTCTCCTTTAGCAACTCCATCAAGCCTTAGATGAACTCCTTCTGCTTATTGAGGTGCTTATTGAGCTGATCGGGCATGCCGTCAAGGGATAATGACTCCAGCTCCGCCGGCTCGGCATGTTCGCCTCCGCGGCTAGGGAACTCCTGGGAGCCATCGCCTGCCCGTGAGAGATCTTTTGAGGTCTCTGCGTGGCGGCGAGCCCTCTTTTTTTTTCCGCAACCTTGGTTGCCGCTCCCTTGTTACGAGTAGTTCTCAACCTAGAGCTCTGCTCACCGGCCATGGCAACGACGGACGGAGAAGAAGCACTTATGAGGAGGAAAGGTAGAGTAATTTTCGGTTAGGTAGTTCCCCTTTTTATAACCTAAGTACTAGCACTAGTACTAATACATGCATAGTGGGAACACGTTCAGGTTTGGTATGTACTAGTACGTACTATGTGATGGGAACAAGGTAAAGATTAATTGATGGTTTTGATTTCGAGGCCCGAAATTGCTCCCGATGAGTTTAGCGGAACATAAATTTCAAATACTACACTGCTCAAATGCGTAAATATTATATTACTGTTAAAAATTGGCACAAAATACGAAGTAGACCAATGGAAGTACTACTAGCAACCCACGATTTAACTACTCACATGCGCGCAGTGGAGTAATAATGTCTTTCTTTCGCCCTCACGTCCACTCAATTTGCATGCGCTGTATTAATTGACCATCAATGAAGTGAACGACTTTACACGTGTCAAATTATCACATGGGGTGGATCTTGGTACAAAATTGCGTCCGCCCGTGTACCCGCATGTGCGTGCGAGGGAATGAGTGCATGCGTGACGTGCGTGCACATCTTCGCTTCGTGCATGTATCGCCAGTATGGCTCAGGGAGGACGAGTACATTCTTCTGGAACCAGCAGCACGTCACTATGATCAATCCATGCAAGGAGGTCGCGACAACGCCTCCACATGTGCCACATGGCTTCATGAACTGTAAGAGAGACACTGTGTAGTGTGCCATTGGTATTCTAATTTACGTGTTTTGCACATACTCGAAGTACTAGTAAGGTACACGTGCATTGCACGCATCAGATTTTGCAACCAAATTATGAATAAATACCACACTATAGCATGTAAGCTCTGAGTCACATATGCCTGATGTAGCCCTTCATTTAATTCTTATAGTTCATCTCATTCAAAATCAATTAGTTTTTATAAAAAAGCTAAGAACACGGGAATAGGAAAAACATGGGATTATAGTGGAATGTCGTCTTGAATCCTACAGGATTGTACGAGTGTTTGATTGTGCATAGAAAAAACACAGAATTCTTTCAAAGAGGTTTGAGTGGATGGGATGTTTCCTATGAAATCTAGTGCAAATGAATTATATGAAAAAATTCCTATAGTTTACAATCCTACAAATCAAACAACCAAGATAGGAAAAATTCCTAATGATTAGAATCCTCCAAAATTCCTTTGAGAATCCTTTGAATCAAAGAAGCCCTTAATCTATTTTATGATTCATGGAATTGTGTGTTGTAAAGCATAAAGTAAAAACAAATAATGGAAATTCAACTAGAAAAAAAGTTTGGGCAGTTATGATACGGAAGATTCTAGAACAAAAGAGAACCACTGTTGTTTTGAGGTTTGTGCATTATGCTTAAGTTCAACCATGGAGTCTGCTGGATTGTACATGTGGCAAAATCCGGTGGGGGCTATAAGATGGTGTGAGGGGCCGAGTGGAGGGAGACTATGAAGGAATGCATAAGTGCGAGATCGATATTTAGAGAGGGGGGGCGAACACGTGCGCTGTTGCGCGCAGTGGCGGAGCCATGAAAAATAAATGAGCTAGGGGGCCAAGCATTGCTAATCCTTTACGAGGAGGGTCAATTCATGAACTTAAACCATTTTTAGCAGCAATTGTCTAATGATCACATTCTTATTAGCCTCCATATATAGTGATGTTAGGGGGAGGGGGGCAGGGCCCTTACTGCCCCTGTCTTCGCCATTGTGCACGCGTCTGAGAGATGAAGCGGAAGGCATGGATGATGAGAGGGGGACGTTGGATATATAATTAATATGGGTGTATTAGCTATATATGTTAATCCTATATAGAGAGGTATAGATTGATCGATGTGGACGTGGGAAAGAGGGTGAGACCTCACTGGATATATCGATTGATCGGTTTGTGTGGAAAACTATGAAAGACCTAGCTATATACACACATAAATAGAGGAACATCGATCGTTGCGCATGCACGCGTGAGAGATAAAGAATGCTCGATATGATGGAGAGGGGGATGTGTGTGGGTGTGTGCCTTCATGGGAGACCGACCTGAAGAAAAAGAAATTGCATGCGTGCGATGGATAATGCCGACTGGTAGTGTGTGTGCATGCATGCATGAGAGAAAGTTAGTGGTACAATTATAAAGAGAAGACTACTGTGTGGGTGTAAAAGAATAGGTAAGGTCATAATCAATGTAAAGTTGAATTCAAATATTTGAATAAGAGATCCTGATGTTTGAAACCCATGCATGCATGAATATAACGGAGATCTGCGCGGTGTGGTTTGGAAACGAGCATGTTGTAATGTATACACATTGAACAAGGTCAGACTGATTTGAATTTGAGATAACGATGGCAGACATCATTTGGCCACGTCGCATCCGTGCATGGACACACTATTCTAATTGGAGATGATGGGCAGACATCATTTGGCCATTATTTTTTATATTTTTCTATGTTGTGTGCAGGTAACTTTAACTTTGAAAGATGGTCGTTGGATGAGGCGAATCCGATGGTCCAAAGATGGCAAATTTGAGCACTACTGGCCGTTGGATATCATCTAGATTCCACCAGATTTCGCCACATGTATAATCTCGAAGACTCCATGGTTGAACTTAAGCATAATGCACAAACATCAAAACACAAGCACTTCTTATTTGTTCTAGAATCTTCCGTATCAGAATTGCCCAAATGTTTTTCTACATGATTTGCCATTATTTGTTTTTACTTTATGTCTTACGACGCACAATTCCATGAATCTTAAAATAGATTAGCTTTCTTATAAAAACTAGATGATTTTGAATGAAATGAACTATAAGAATTAAACGAACATCTACATCATGCATATATGACTCAAATCTTGCATGCTATAATGTGGTATTTATTCATAATTTGGTTGCCAAATCTCATACGTGTAATGCACGTGTACCTTACTCTAGTCTAAACGGTGTTTGTGTGTGTGTTGTGCCTATTGAGGTGCAAATTGTCTATTTTGTGGGTACACGTTAAGCTTGTTCTTCTGAAATTTCAAGCCGCGCCTTGTTATGCCGAAATTCAAGCTAGCGTCTCTGTCTATCATGCTGTAAAACTCCCGCCTCTTCAATCCGCGCCTTGTTAGCCCGAAATATTTAAGATATATCTTTGTCTCGTTGTGCTCCGACAACTCCCTCCATCTCAACCCGCACCTTGCTATTTCAAAATTACAACGCGCGCGAAAACTCCCACCTCCTGTGAAATCCCGACACGTGAAATGCCCGTGGTACCCCTGAACCGAAAGAACCGCCTCAAATCGGTGGGGGTACTTTCGTAACTTACCCCACATTTCGGACAAGTGCGTCTCTAAGCCATGGTTCCCCACTGCCATCCCATCCGCCCACCCATTCGTACACCGAGGCCGCGAAAACCCGTGACGAAACCCCACACCCTGCTCCATCCGCCACCCAGCCGGAGCCTCTTCCCCGACGACGTTGTCCACAGCAACACCTCGACGTCTCTCATCCACCGTACCGGATGAAGATCCGTTGTCGATCTCATCGTCCCGCCGATTCAGCCACCCCGTCCTCCACCTCCAAGGAGCTGCCCCGATGTTCCCCTCGTCTTTCGCGCCACCTCCATTCCCACACCGCCATCTTCACCTGCACCACTGGAAGAGCATCATCATCACCGTTTCCTTGGATGAAGCTGCGGCCTAATCGGCGCCACCAAAGAGGTTGTACACTAATTGCCGCATTTTCTTCTTGATTCGATCTCACGGTGCTGCCGGCGCTCGGTCCCGAGCCGACACGGCGCGGCTCCATCCACGGCGGCATCGCCGGCCACTTCCTCCAAGGCGTCGCTCCCTCGGCGGCGACGTCCACATCAGTAGGAGCTGCCGCTGCTTTAGCTCTCGCTCGTGCTGCTGCTCTGCTCTTGCTCTCGGTCCCCTGCCTGGTCTGCTCTTGCTATTGCTCTTGCTCGCGCTGCTGCTCTCTCTCTCTTGCTCTTGCTTGTGATGCTGCTCTGATTTAGCTACACTTCAGTCGACTGAATCAACTTTTGGGTCAGTCGATTTTCAGGGGTGTGGGGGGAGGGGGCTCGCTGGGGTGAAGGAAGAACCAGCCGCAGCGGGGAGGGGGGCTCGCCGGAGAGGTATCCCACTATCTATCTTAGGGTTCAGGATGGGGGTGCTGGTCGCTGGCGGTGGTGGGGCATTGGCGTGATGGTGGCGTGGGGATCGCCGGAGAAAAAGCTCGGCACGGGGGGGGGGGGGCTAGAGGGATGGCCGGCGGCGGCGGCGGACCGACGGTGGGGAGTGTTTTCGGGGCGGGCGGGGCGACACACCGCCGGCCGCAGGCGACGGGGGGCTGCTGTTTGGCCGGTGGTGGCTAGCGGCTCAGGGGGGTGGAGGTTGAAGATGAACCGCAGGCCCTTGATTTCATATCCAACGGCTTCAAAATCGACTGACCAGAGATGAAAAAGTCAGTCGACCGACGTGTAGCCTCACCTTGCTAGTGCGTTCAGTTTCGACAGCAAAATTCAGTTTCGACAGTTAAGTTCAGTTTCGACAGTTAAGTTCAGTTTTGACAGTTAAATTCAGTTTCTACAGTTAAGTTGAGAGATGAGCGGCTAATGTATTTTACATCTAGCACTTTGTGGTTATGTATTTTACGTCATGTATTGGAGATGTTATTAGAACTCCACTCGGGTTAACGTTGTTCGTTATCTCTCTTGTCCTGCTTCAGCCTCGACGTCGTGCAACTCACTGGAGCTGCTCCAGCGACGAAACCCTCCATCACAGCGGAGCAGTACCTCGGGCTCCATCTCCAGACGCCTAAGATCTTCTTCCCCTCCTCCGACAGCCAAGTCACCCAGAGCATCCTCACCGGCCAACCCAATCACGCTGAGATCGACATGGCTTCGCCAAAGAGGTTGTACACTTGTTGCATCTCTTTTTACTCTACATTTTATATATATTGTCCACTGAGCACTCATAGTAACGGGAAATACGATTATTTTATCCTACTATATGACAAGCAGTGAGGTACTAGGCAACTTAGCTATCCGTGATGGACTCTCTTGAACACCATCATTATTTATCTCTGCGCGTTTGAGCTGTCCATTTGTTGATGGGCCCGGGAGTTGAGCTAGTATGGCAGTGGCCTGGGTCCAAAGTAATAGAGGTAGCACAAAAACATTTTTTAGTGTAGGATTTTCCTTGCTCAAGCCTGCCTACTAGAATCGCCAATGCTTGAAAGGAAAAGTGAATGAAGAACATAGGAATTGGAAAGTTTCCTATGGTACTACTTTTCATGAATTTGGTGCAAAGAAATGGAGCATAGGAAAACTATAGGATTTGTTCCTTTAGTGTCTCCTTGAAAGAAAAACCGTAGGAATTCTAATTTCCACTTCTCCTCCTTTTCATATTCCTATTCATCAAGCACAAGACTAAGAGATAGTAGCATAATAGCATTATAACCGTACATTTTCTTGTGGTTTGACTTAATCTCACCATGCTTTTTTGCATCCTGTGATCTTCCAATTGTTGTGAATCAAACACCCAGATTGGCAGAAATCCTGTGTTTTTAAATTCTCTATTTTGCATGTGCATTCCTATCCTATTCCTATCTATTTCCAATCCCTGCATTTTTAGAATCCTCAAATTCAAACAAGCCCTTACTCAATTACTTCTGTTACAGATATGTGTCAAAGAAAACCTTGGGTGGTTTGTCCTGCTCCTGCGGCGCTGTGTTCCACCCTAGCTCAGCTGCTCTAACGACAGACAGGTTCACCACAGCAGGGATCCGCTCTCCAGACTGTCTTTCGCCGCCTCAGATCTTCTTCCCCGCCGCTGGCAGCCACGGCAACTGAGCAGATGACCTTGAGGACTACACGGGTCCGCAAGAGAGGTCGCACTCTTCCGTGCCTGCTTAAGTTATGTGTCGCTTAATATGATGACATACTACATTATCGTCGTGTTCACCTATTAGACTCCGAGTCAGGTCCAAACTAATGCTGGAACTTGAGTTTTTAAATGGTTGTGGGGTACATATTGGGGCAACAATCGGTACTATCTGGTTAATCTCCGGTGTCTACTATGAGTTTCATGTTGGGTGCAAACAAACATTAAAGGAGCCATTATCTGTATTTTTTAACTAAAGCTATTATCTGCTTGCTATCATTGGTTTTGGATCTATCCACAGTTTGCTACCATCACTCTGGATTTGTGCATGCACTCCTTACATAATCTCACTATGTTTTATTCCCATGCATGCCAGTTATTGTACACAATGGAACTGATCATGTAGAGCAAAAGAAACGAGCCTTGCGTGGCAATAAAATTTCATGCAGACGTCGTTCCATGGTGGGCGCAAAGGCAGCCCCCCTCCACCCATTTCGGATCGTAATCAAGAGGAAGATAACTGTTCTAAGGGGGATTCAGAAGGAGAAGACCACTCCTATTTACCCCATGAGGTCTTCGCTCTAACTTGGCATGCTGATGTTGGTAATATCATGCATATGGTGCCTTGCATTGCTTACTGTATACATTAAAGATGTCATCTGCTTAGTTTAGACATGCTTTGTGTCAAGGCCATCTGTTTAGTTTCTTTATCGTATATGTGAATCATGCAATGCCATCTTGTCTAGCCAGGCATCATATATGTGAATTTTGCAATGCCACCCTAGTTAGCCAGTCATCTTATATGTGAATTATATCATGCCATCATTTTTTATTAAGTGTTACATTTCTCAACAATTTTAGTACATTCAATTACTCTTCCTGTGCATCAGCCATTCGGCACGGTCATGGAAAAATCTGGAGTGGAAACAAGGTCTTCAGAGCAGACAATGCTATCTGACGAAGCGCATGTCTTGCTGGTTACCGATAGCTCCTCAGAGGAGGATTCAGAGACAGATGACTAGTCATATCCCCCCCCCCCCCGAGGTGCATGCCCTAACTTGGCAGGGTTATGTTGCTCATGTCGTGCGTATGGTATCTTGCATTGCTATGTCATTTGCTTAGTTTAGACATGCTTTATGTGAATGCCACCTGTTTAGTGTCTAATTACCATATATGTGAATTATGCAATGCCATCTTGTTGCAAGACATTATATATGTGAATTATGCAATGTTATCTTGTTGCAAGGCACTATGTATGTGAATTATGCAATGCCATGCTGTTTACGCAAGCGTCATATATGTGAATTATATCATGTTGTCCTTTTTTTATATTTCTCATTGCTTTTGTCGACAATGTTTGTATATTCAACTGCTCTTCCTGTGCATCAGCCATTTGAATTGGTGATGGAGAAATCTGAAGTGAAAACAAGGTCTTCAGAGTAGACAATGCTACCTGCTGAAGCAGATATCTTGCTAGTTACAGATAGCTCTTCAGGGGATGATTCAGAGGCAGATGACTAGTCCTATTATCCCCCTGAGGTGTATGCTCAAACTTGGCAGGGTTATATTACTCATATAATGCATATGTTGTATTGCAATGCTTAGTTTTTACATCATATACACAATATTGAATGCCATCTCCTTAGTTGACACATCATATATGCGATTTCCCTTTGCTCACTTCCTTAGTATATAAATCATATATTTGAATTATGTCATGCCATGATGTTTACATAGACAGCATGTATCTGAATTATGGCATGCCAACCCATTTTCTAAAGACGTAATATAGTTATATCATCTCATCCTGTTTACATAGTCATCATATTTTAAATTATGTCATTCTATCCGTGAATTATATCATGCCATCATGTTTCCATCGACGGCATGTTTGTGATTTATGGGATGCCAACCACTTTAATAGACACATCGTATAGTTATATCATGTCATCATGTTTACATAGTCATCATATTTTGAAGTATGTCATTCTATCCTGTTTAGTTAGCCATCATACATGTGAAATTGTGTCATGCTATCCTGTTTAATTAGCCATCATATATGTGGCATTATGTCCTGCTATTCTGTTTGCTTAGATAACATAAATGTGAATTATTTCATGCCCTGTTTTCTTCCCTACTATCCATTGCACCTGTCTATCTTACAATGTCTGTACATTCAATTACTTTTCTTGTTTATCAGCCATTTCAATTGGAGGGAGTGATGGCAATATTTGTGGGAGTAAAAACACGGTCTTCAGAAAAGATCGTGCTACCTGTCGATGCAGATAGAACCATGGTTGTACTTGCCCAAGAACCAGCCCCACCACACATAACCCACACTCATGCAGATTGTACCCCTACCCAGTTGGACAGAGAACCAGCTACACCCCTTCTAACCCCAACCCCGGCAGATAGACACCCAATTCCCATTGACACAGCACCGTCTCCACCACAGAGCACCCAAACACGAGCAGTTAGTAAGGCAAATGCAGTTCCCAAATCACGAGGACCACCACTCCGAACCCGAAGTCAACGCTTAAAGAAGAAGAAGAATTGTTCTCAGGTCAGGTTCCGTAGCTATGGTTCATACTACTTTGCTCTTGCATCACTATATTTACTGATACCAACTAATTTCAAATTTGAAGGATGCAATTGAAACTCCAATGGCGCAACAGGTATATTTTAAACCTGTTTCTTCAACGTGTTTGGCTGTTTGCTATTGTAACTTGCTCTATGTTGATTTCAGTTTCAATTGAATAAACAGTTATGTTCTCATGCCATGCACATTACAAGTGTTGTTATTGTTGTGTAGTTTCCCACACTTATATTCTGTCTATGCTGCTTTGTCTTAAATAGATATGATTCGAACTGTATCTATCTTGATTTGGCAACATAAACTAGAATGATATAGACCATACAGTGACCATACTACATAGATATATGTTTGTTTCATGTTGTTATCTTGTCCACCTTACTACTGAACTGGTTTACCAAAATGAGTTTCATATACTACCTTGTAAACCAGAGATGTGTTTGTTTGTTTCTCTTTTAGAACGCGGATAAAATATTGGAGAAGAGTACCCTGTTATGCAATGGTAAAGGAAGTAATGCAGATAAGGTTCAAGATAGTGAGACATCCCTGTTGGTCTCCAAGAAAGCTGATAAAAACTATATTGAAGACACTGAGACAACCCCAAAGTCTGTCTTGATGTAGTGTTCGAGTTACTGGCTACTACTGCTGGCACCAGCTCTTCGAACTCGTTGCCTGAATCAGTTCGGCTTCTTGAGTCTCAACTTCAAGTTGAAAGACATCGATCAGATGTTATGCGACAGGAAGCCGAAGGACTGAGGAAGTCCCTGCAGAATTCAGATGCATACTTTCTGGTGCAACAGCAAGCGCTGGAGGACTTAAGCGCCAAACAAGAGAAAGTTAATAAGCTTGCTAAGCATCTTGCCAGCATTATGGGTACCCAGGATATTGTTTCTTGAGCTCTTCTGAAGTGGTTTCAGTTCTGGACTTGTTTTGCTGCGGTGTTTATATGCTGCTGTGTTCCCTATATTTGCACTGGTGGCGAACTTTGATGCCCAGTGGATGTAATATGTGTAATAGCCGTGATAGCCTAGTGTAAGTTGCTTGCTTATTTATTTCCTTGTTGTCTTGTTTATTTGTTTGCTTATAGTCTGTGCAGTTCTTTTTCTGCGGTTTGCTAGTGGCTGCAATAACCTATTTTTTAAAACTAGGCCACAATAACCATGGGCTAATATTTACTGTAGTGACACTGGGCCTCCTACGGGCCGTAGAAACAGTGGGCCTTCTACGGGCCGTATAAACAGTGGGCCTTCTACGGGCCATAGAAACAGTGGGCCTTCTACCTTCCGTAGAAACAATGGGCCTTCTACGGGTCGTAGAAACAATGGGCCTTCTACGGGCCGTATCATCAATGGGCCTTATACGGGCCGTATGATCGATTGGCCAAACATGGGCCAAACAGACCGCATTTTGGCCGTAAACGGGCTAGAGTTGGAACCACCCGTTCATGGGCCGACCATAATGGGCCACCGTTAATAGGCCGTATTTTATGACGCTATGAAAACAGCCCAACGTATTAACGGACCACAAACGGGCCGATTGTAACCACGGGCTGAATTTGGCCCACAAGCAGAAAATGACAGTAACAGGCCGTAAGTAAAAGAATGCTGGAAAATAGCCCAAGAATAAATGGGCTCTGAGAAGGCCGAAAGATAACATGGGCTGGAAACGGCCCAACGGAATAACGGGCCGTTAATGGGTATAAAGTGATACACTGTTCTTTATGGGCCAGTTTCACCACGGGCTGTTAATGGGTGTAAAGTTATGCACTGTTCATTATGGGCCAGTTTCACCACGGGCCGTTAATAGGCCAAGAGTTACATAGGGCCTCATATGGGCCGAAGCACGTCATGGGCCATGCATGGGCCAGAAGTGAAAACGGGCTAGAATCATATTGGATGGCCTAGATGATGCTACTGGGCCTAATTCGAATAGGGCGTAATGGGCCTTGGGTTAGCGGGCTATAAATGGGCTATATGCGAACGTGTCGTTAACAGGCTTTCCATGGGCCGGCCCGCCACCTTTTGACCAAGTCAAACGGGCCGGCCTTTTCACAGGAATGGGCCTCTATTGGGCCGTGCCACATGTCGACGTATCATAGGCGCCTTCTATCCAATGAGTGGATGACACCTGTCCCAGCGATGAGCCGATACGTGTTTCCTCCAGCCAATGATGATTTTACACGTGGAAAATCCCAATTGGTCGGGGCTGTTAACGGGTTATCGGATCCAAAACCCGACCTGATAACTTAACGGCGTTCCATTACGGTGGATGCCATGTGTCGGTCACCCTTGACGAAAGCACTTCTATGACGCGTGATTTATCGTCATGGAAGTGGACACTTCCGTGATGATAATTTTGGTAATGTCATGGAACACTTCTACGACAGCATAGGTATGACTATCTTGATTTTGTCATAAATTTGTCATGGATGTACATGCATGACAGAAAATGGGACCTACTGTGACAAACACGTATCATCACGGAAGTGTATTTTTTTTGTAGTGTCTTCACCAGCACCATCTCCTCTCAAACCCTAGTTCATCTCTTGTATTCGATCTTGATCCCAAAACCTCAGATTGGTACCTATGGGTTGCTAGTGGTGTGGATTACTCCTTGTAGTTGATGCTAGTTGGTTTATCCGGTGGAAGATTAGAATTTCAGATCCTTAATGATAATTTCAGTGCTTGCAGAGAATACCTTGCTGAAAACTGCTTGTCATTTCCTTATGCTCCTCGTTGGATTCAACACTCTTACTTATCGAAAGGACTACGATAGATCCCCTATACTTGTGGGTCATCAAGACTCTTTTCTAGCGCCGTTGCCGGGGAGTGAAGTGCCTTTGGTAATTGGAATTTGGTAAGGAAACATTTATATAATGTGTTGAAATTTACTGTCACTTGTTACTATGGAAAACAATCCTTCGATGGGTTTGTTCGGGGTATCTTCACCTCGACCGGGACCACGAATAGCTACTCCTCAACCTTCTACACCTACTAAATATTTATTATGAATTTCCTTCGGGTATGATAGAGAAACTGCTAGCTAATCCTTATGCAGGAGTTGGAACATTACATCCCGATTTGCACCTAATCTATGTTGATGAAGTCTGTGGATTATTTAAGCTTGCAGGTATGCCTGAGGATGTTGTCAAGAAGAAGGTCTTCCCTTTATCTTTTAAGGGAAAAGCATTTACATGGTATAGTCTATTGGATGATATTGGATCATGGAACTACAACCGATTGAAATTGCACTACTGCAGGTTGCTTCTAACATGACACTACAATCAGAGACCCTTGGACGAAACTGTGTGCGATGCAATAATCGCAAACAATGGTGTAAAAGAACCATCAAAAAAGGTGCAAAACATTTGCGATGCCAGATGCATCAAACATGGTTCTGATTTTAATTATGTGTGCGATGCATGGCATACGGTTAAGTTTAATGAACTGTTTGCGATGAGGCGGAACAAAAGAAATGGGCAGCCAGATGAAGGCGTGTGTGATATACAGCATACGATTCACTCGGATGAACTATTTGCGATGAGGAGGAATGATACGTCTCCATCGTATCTATAATTTTTGATTGTTCCATGCCAATATTATTCAACTTTCATATACTTTTTGGCAACTTTTTATACTATTTTTGGGACTAACATATTGATCCAGTGCCCAGTGCCAGTTCCTGTCCGTTGCATGTTTTTGGTTTCGCGGAATATCCATATCAAACGGAGTCCAAACGGGATAAAAACGGATGGAGCTTATTTTTGGAAAATATGGAAAATTCGGAAGGAAAATCAACGCGAACCAGTGCCCGAGGTGGTCATGAGGCAGGGGGCGCGCCCCCTACCCTTGTGAGCCCACCGTAAGGCGGTCGACGCTCTTCTTTTGCCGCAAGAAAGCTAATATTCGGAAAAAAATAACGGCAAAGGTTTCAGGCCAATCGGAGTTACGGATCTCCATATATATACGAAACGGTGAAACAGAACCAGAAGAGAACGCAAAACCAGAGAGAGACAGAGAGATAGATCCAATCTTGGAGGGGCTCTCATCCCTCCCACGCCATGGGAGCCAAGGACCAGAGGGGAAACCCTTCTCCCATCTAGGGATGAGGTCAAGGAAGAAGAATAAGAAGGGGGGCCCTCTCCCCCTTGCTTCCGGTGGCGCCAAAGCGCTGCCGGGGCCATCATCATCACTGCCATCTTCACCAACAACTTCACCGCCATCATCACCAACTCTTCCCCCCTCTATGCAGCAGTGTAACCTCTCTCTTACCCGTTGTAATCTCTACTTAAACATGGTGCTCAACGCTATATATTATTTCCCAATGATGTATGGTTGTCCTATGATGTTTGAGTAGATCTGTTTTGTCCTAATGGCATTTGATGATCGTGATTGGTTTGAGTTGTACGTTTTATTATTGGTGTTGTCCTATGGTGCTCTCCGTGTCGCGCAAGCGTGAGGGATTCCTGCTGTAGGGTTTGCAATATGCTTATGATTTACTTATGGTGGGTGGCGTGAGTGACAGAAGCACAGACCCGAGTAAGTAGGTTGTTTGCGTATGGGATAAAGGGGACTTGATACTTTAATGCTATGGTTGGGTTTTACCTTAATGAATCTTTAGTAGTTGCGGATGCTTGCTAGAGTTCCAATCATAAGTGCATATCATCCAAGTAGAGAAAGTATGTTAGCTTATGCCTCTCCCTCAAATAAAATTGCAATAATGATTACCGGTCTAGTTATCGATTGTCTAGGGACAAATAACTTTCTCTTAACAACAAACTCTCTACTAAACCTAACTTAGTTGTGTCTTCATCTAAGCAACCCCTAGCTTTTATTTACGTGCTCTTTACTTTCTTGCAAGCTTACCCAAAAACACCTACAAAGTACTTTTAGTTTCATACTTGTTTCCGGTAAAGCGAACGTCAAGTGTGCGTAGAGTTGTATCGGTGGTCGATAGAACTTGAGGGAATATTTGTTCTACCTTTAGCTCCTCGTTGGGTTCGACACTCTTACTTATCAAAAGAGGTACAATTGATCCCCTATACTTGTGGGTTATCAAGACCTTTTTCTGGTGCCATTGCCGGGGAGCAATAACGTGGGGTGAATATTCTCGTGTGTGCTTGTTTGCTTTATCACTAAGTAATTTTTATTTGCTGTTCTTAGTTGTTTTCTATCTTTAGTTATGGGTAGGAAACGCAAAATACCAAAAAAAAATTAGTTGTACCTACTGAACCAATGGTTGAAGAACCACTCAAAATCTATCACACTCCTGAAGCTTTTTACTTGGATCATCTTCGATCCCTTTGTGCTCGTGCTGAAAGCCCAACTAGCTTGGTTGAGGGCAAATCTTTAGATGAGCATGCTTGTTATGTGTGACACCGAATATCTGAAAAAGGGAAAATTCTATTGGGTCAAATTCATTGTTTGCAATGCTATGCTTGGAATTTATGTGAAATATATGATTTTACTTGTTGTTCTGAAAACCCTAAGAAACACCTTCCCTACCAATGTGAGTTTAGTGATAATGGAATCATATCTTCATATGCTAAAGGTGTTTATAGTTACTATGGTGTTCAACAAATTGAAGAATTTGTTGCTTTTAAGGGTGCCTATGAAATTGCTTCTTTGATTGAAAAGTATGATGCTACTTTTCACAAATCTGAAAATTTTGTCATACTTAAGTATTGCGTTGATAATTATGCTTGTAATGCTTATGTTAAACCATATATTGAGGAATACTCCGCTGTCCAAGAAGAGACTAATATTTTGCAGGAGTCTATGGAAGAAGAAATTGATGAAACTGTGAGCTCATTGGATGAAAAAGATGAGGAAGAGAGCGAAGAACAAAAGGAGGAAGAGCGGATTAGCTACCCTTGCCCACCTTCTAATGAGAGTAACTCTTCAACTCGTACATTGTTTAATTCCCCTTCGTGCTTACCGAAGGATGATTGCTATGATGATTGTTATGATCCCGTTGATTCTTTTGAAATATCCCTTTTTGATGATGCTTGCTATGCTTGTGGCCAAGATGCTAATATGAATTATGCTTATGGAGATGAACTTGCTATAGTTCCTTATGTTAAGCATGAAATTGTTTCTATTGCACTCATGCATGATAGTCCTATTATCTTTTTGAATTCTCCCAATTACACTATATCAGAGAAGTTTGCTTTTATTAAGGATTATATTGATGGGTTGCCTTTTACCGTTGCACATGATGATTTTGATAGAAATAATATGCATGTGCTTGCTGCTCCTACTTGCAATTATTATGAGAGAGGAACTATATCTCCACCTCTCTATATTTCCAACATGGTAAAATTGCAAGAAATTGTTTATACTATGCATTGGCCTTTACTTTGTGTACATGAATTGTTCTTTTATGACATGCCGATGCATAGGAAGAGAGTTAGACTTCGTCGTTGCATGATATATGTTTCTTTGTGCTCACTACTAAATGCCAAATCATTGCTAATTAAAATTGGCTTTGAAATACCTTGGGATCCGGGTGGATTCACTACTTGAGCACTATATGCCTAGCTTAATGGCTGTAAAGAAAGCGCTGCGAGGGAGACAACCCGGAAGTTTTAGAGAGTCATTTATTTCTGTTGAGTGCTTTCATATAGTTTAAAAACAACAAAAATAAAGAGGGGAATCCAAAACTTTTTCAAAAAGGAAAGTGAAAGTGATAGAGACGAGCATTGTGAAAATGGGGGACATCCTTGAACTTTGTTCATGCCCATGGGAACTTTGTGAATCTTAATTACAGAAACCTTTCAACAAAAATAATTATCCCCTTTTACAATTCCATTGTATTATAAAAATAATGTGCCAAGGTTTGCCTTTAGGATGTTTACGTTTGCTTGATGGTTTGTACGGTGCAGGACAGAAACTTTGGCTGTAGTGCGCGATTTTACATTTTTAGCTGGAACGTCAAATGGTTCTTATTCTTTTTGCACTGTCTTCTTATACAAATTGTTTATTTTTCTAATTTTGGTAGAATTGTTCAAGTATCAGAAGTATGGTGAATGTTCAGATTGCTACAGATTGTTCTGTTTTAGACAGATTCTGTTTTTGATGCATAGTTTGCTTGTTTTGATGAAACTATAAATTCATATAAGTGGATTAAGCCATGAAAAAGTTATATTATAGTAGACACAATGCAAAAAAATATGAATTGGTTTGCAACAGTTCTTAGAGTAGTGATTTGCTTTATTATACTAACGGATCTTACCGAGTTTTCTGTTGAAGTTTTGCATGAATGAAGTGTTCGATGATCGAGAAGGTCTCGATGTGAGAAGAAGGAAGAGAGGCAAGAGCTCAAGCTTGGGGATTCCCGAGGCACCCCAAGTAAATATTCAAGGAGACTCAAGCGTCTAAGATTGGGGATGCTGGGGAGGCATCCCCTCTTTCTTCAACAAGTATCGGTATGTTTTCGGATTCGTTTCATTCATGCGATATGTGCAAGTCTTGGAGCGTCTTTTGCATTTAGGTTTTTACTTTTCTTTTATGCGCCATGCTGGTATGAGATGGTCCTTGGTTGATTTATAGAATGCTCTTTGCACTTCACTTATATCTTTTGAGTATGGCTTTATAGAATGCTTCATGTGCTTCACTTATATCATTTGAAGTTTGGATTGCCTGTTTCTCTTCACTTAGACAACCGCCATTTGTGGAATGCTCTTTTGCTTCACTTATATTTGTTAGAGCGTGGGCATATCTTTTGTAGAAAGAATTAAAACTCTCTTGCTTCACTTATATCTATTTAGAGAGATGACAGGAACTGGTCATTCACATGGTTAGTCATCAAATCCTACATAAAACTTGTAGATCACTGAATATGATATGTTTTATTCCTTGCAATAGTTTTGCGATATAAAGATGGTGATATTAGAGTCATGCTAGTCGAGTAATTGTGAAATTGAGAAATACTTGTGTTGAGGTTTGCAAGTCCCGTAGCATGCACGTATGGTGAACCGTTATGTAACAAAGTCGGAGCATGAGGTGTTTATTGATTATCTTCCTTATGAGTGGCGGTCGGGGACGAGCGATGGTCTTTTCCTACCAATCTATCCCCCTAGGAGCATGCGCATAGTACTTTGTTTCGATGACTAATAGATTTTTGCAATAAGTATGTGAGTTCTTTATGACTAATGTTGAGTCCATGGATTATACGCACTCTCACCCTTCCACCATTGCTAGCCTCTCTAGTACTGTGCAACTTTTGCCGGTACCATAAACCCACCATATACCTTCCTCAAAACAGCCACCATACCTACCTATCATGGCATTTCCATAGCCATTCCGAGATATATTGCCATGCAACTTTCATCATCATTATATACATGACTTGAGCATTCATTGTCATATTGCTTTGCATGATCGTAAGATAGCTAGCATGATGTTTTCATGGCTTGTCCATTTTTTGATGTCATTGCTATGCTAGATCATTGCACATCCCGGTACACCGCCGGAGGCATTCATATAGAGTCATATCTTTGTTCTAGTATCGAGTTGCAATATTGAGTTGTAAGTAAATAAAAGTGTGATGATCATCATTATTAGAGCATTGCCAAAAAAAGGAGAGGCCAAAGAAGCCTAAATAAAAAAAGGGGGCCAAAGAATCCCGCAAAAAAAAGAAAAAAGGGGCAATGCTACTATCCTTTTACCACACTTGTGCTTCAAAGTAGCACCATGTTCTTCATATAGAGAGTCTCTTGAGTTAACACTTTCATATACTAGTGGGAATTTTCATTATAGAACTTGGCTTGTATATTCCAACGATGGGCTTCCTCAAATGACCTAGGTCTTCATGAGCAAGCAAGTTGGATGGACACCCACTCAGTTTCAGTTTGAGCTTTCATATACTTATAGCTCTAGTGCATCCGTTGCATGGCAATCCCTACTCCTCACATTGATATCTATTAATAGGCATCTCCATAGCCCGTTGATACGCCTAGTTGATGTGAGACTTTCTTTCTTTTTTTGTCTTCTCCACATAACCCCCATCATCATATTCTATTCCACCTATAGTGCTATGTCCATGGGTCACGCTCATGTATTGCGTGAAAGTTGAAAAGGTTTGAGAACATCAAAAGTATGAAACAATTGCTTGGCTTGTCATCGGGGTTGTGCATGATGTGAATGCTTTGTGTGGTGAAGATGGAGCATAGCCAAACTATATGATTTTGTAGGGATGAGCTTTCTTTGGCTATGTTATTTCAATAAGATATAATTGCTTGGTTGGTATGCTTGAAATATTATTGTCTTTATGTCAAAGGATAGACTATTGCTTTGAATCACTCGTGTCTTAATATTCATGCCATGATTAGACATATGATCAAGATTATGCTAGGTAGCATTCCACATCAAAAATTATCTTTTTTATCATTTACCTACTCGAGGACGAGCAGGAATTAAGCTTGGGGATGCTGATACGTCTCCATCGTATCTATAATTTTTGATTGTTCCATGCCAATATTATTCAACTTTCATATACATTTTGGCAACTTTTTATACTATTTTTGGGACTAACATATTGATCCAGTGCCCAGTGCCAGTTCCTGTCTGTTGCATGTTTTTGGTTTCGCAGAATATCCATATCAAACGGAGTCCAAATGGCATAAAAACGGATGGAGCTTATTTTTGGAAAATATGGAAAATTCGGAAGGAAAATCAACGCGAACCAGTGCCTGAGGTGGTCACGAGGCAGGGGGCGCGCCCCCCTTAGGGCGCGCCCCCTACCCTCGTGAGCCCACCGTAAGGCGGTTGACGCTCTTCTTTTGCCGCAAGAAAGCTAATATTCGGAAAAAATCACGGGGAAGCTTTCAGGCCAATCGGAGTTACGGATCTCCATATATATATATATATATATATATATATACACACGAAACGGTGAAATAGAGCCAGAAGAGAACGCAGAACCAGAGAGAGACAGAGAGATAGATCCAATCTCGGAGGGGCTCTCGCCCCTCCCACGCCATGGGAGCCAAGGACCAGAGGGGAAACCCTTCTGCCATCTAGGGAGGAGGTCAAGGAAGAAGAAGAAGAAGGGGGCCCTCTCCCCCTTGCTTCCGGTGGCGCCGGAGCGCTGCCGGGGATATCATCATCACCACCACCTTCACCAACAACTTCACCGCCATCATCACCAATTCTTCCCCCCTCTATGCAGTGGTGTAACCTCTCTCTTACCCGCTGTAATCTCTACTTAAACATGGTGCTCAACGCTATATATTATTTCCCAATGATGTATGGCTATCCTATGATGTTTGAGTAGATCTGTTTTGTCCTAATAGCTATTTGATGATCGTGATTGGTTTGAGTTGTATGTTTTATTATTGGTCCTGTCCTATGGTGCTCTCCGTGTCGCGCAAGCGTGAGGGATTCCCGTTGTAGGGTTTGCAATATGCTTATGATTTGCTTATGGTGGGTGGCGTGAGTGACAGAAGCACAAACCCGAGTAAGTAGGTTGTTTGCGTATGGGATAGAGGGGACTTGATACTTCAATGCTATGGTTGGGTTTTACCTTAATGAATCTTTAGTAGTTGCAGATTCTTGCTAGAGTTCCAATCATAAGTGCATATGATCCAATTAAAGAAAGTATGTTAGCTTATGCCTCTCCCGCAAATAAAATTGCTATAATGATTACCGGTCTAGTTATCGATTGTCTAGGTACAAATAACTTTCTCGTAACAACAAACTCTCTACTAAACCTAACTTAGTTGTGTCTTCATCTAAACAGCCCCTAGCTTTTATTTACGTGCTCTTTACTTTCTTGCAAGCTTACCCAAAAACACCTACAAAGTACTTCTAGTTTCATACTTGTTTCTGGTAAAGCGAACGTCAAGTGTGCGTAGAGTTGTATCGGTGGTCGATAGAACTTGAGGGAATATTTGTTATACCTTTAGCTCCTCATCGGGTTTGACACTCTTACTTATCGAAAGAGGCTACAATTGATCCCCTATACTTGTGGGTTATCAAGGAACAATATAAACGGGCAGCAAGATAAAGGTATGTGCAATTGAGGGCATACGCTTCAAAAGGATTAACTGTTTGCGATTAGGCAATGAAACAGAAATGGGTCAGCTAGATCAAAGTGTCTGTGATTGATGGCATA
The DNA here is from genome assembly GCF_018294505.1 of Triticum aestivum. Taxonomy (NCBI): domain Eukaryota; kingdom Viridiplantae; phylum Streptophyta; class Magnoliopsida; order Poales; family Poaceae; genus Triticum; species Triticum aestivum. Next base: position 494,323,875 of record NC_057809.1, on the reverse strand, counting down.
CACTTCACACGGATGAACTGTTCGCGATTAGCCACAACAAACCGAAACAATTAGATAGATCAATGTGTGTGCGCTAGACGGGCACACACATTCTAATTAAAAGAAGCATGTGCGATGGTAATAACGAGCGCGCATGGTTGTTGGAACAAGACGTGTGTTGACATTGCCTATTGCGGTGCACCCTATGGTGCAAACGCCACATACGCGGCCGAGAAGGCATGCCCACGTTAATAGTGCCGCACTTATAACCATCAATAAATTTTGAGCCTGCGTCCCGTCACATTCCAAATTATTGGCACGCTATGTTCAATTGCAAACCTGTTCACACCGATCAAAACCTAAACGGTTTCACACTTAGGAGCATATTAGTAATCATTTATAAATACTACTACTCCAAGATGACTGCACATCCCTCCTCAACTCCTCATCCACAAAAACAAACAAGCCATTCATCATCATTCCCTTGCGTCTGCTATGGCCAGCGTGAGTTCTGGCTTGAGAGATTGCCACCAGGGAGATGCGAGCATGGAAGCGGAAGCTCGAGAGATGTCCCGCCTCGTCGCGAAAGCAGCTCGCATGTCCCGCCGCGCGGCCGTAGCAGCGCAGAGGTCCCGCCGTGCCGCCGAAGTAGCACGGAGGTCTTGCCATGCCGTCGATGCAGCAGACTGGTCCGACCGCGCTGCAGAAGCAAAAGAGATGTCCCACCACGCCGCGAATGCTGCAGAGATGTCCTCCCGCGCCGTGGCGACCTAGGAAAATGTCTCACAGGCAGGCGAGGACTCTTACAGGTGCATGCATGCGATCGTCCATAGCCAGATGGATCAGATCTCAAGTTGGGAGAGGTTGCAGGACGACATGAAAGCCTCTTTTGAACAGGCTACCGGCGTCATCCGGCAACTAAATGAGAGCAATGCAAAGCTCCTGGCCGAGCGCGACCTGCTGAGGGCGAAGATCTCCTGAAGTACGGAGCAGCAGGAGGAGACCATTGCCTTGTTGAAGAGGTCAGCATCATAATCGAGAAACTTATGAACGAGAATGCCATGTTGCGCATCAAGCACAGAAGGCTGGTGGAGGAATCCGTGGATGCTCTCAAGCAGCATCTTGAGGACAAGAAAGATCTCATCGCCGCTCGCCACGGAGACTAGTTCTCGCGGGCTGTAGCAACGCATCAAGAAAGTAGAGATCAGCGTGCCAGATCGTTGTCTTGCTTCTTCTTTTGCCCTTGTGTATTTTGGGTGTTGCCGCATGTGGCTTTTTTTAATTATGTTCCTAAATATGTAAGACAATTATTATCCACTGTCATCGTCATTATATTCATCATGCTTGCTATAAGTCGCAGTTGATGCTATATAGGTTCATCGGATCTTACATCAAGATCCGTGCAAAACTTTTTTCTTTAGATTTTCATTTTCTCTCTTAAATCTCGGTCTAGTGAGACATATAGCCACACCGTAGAACAGGGGCTCGAGCACCATTAATGGAGACGTTGGGAGGGAGGTGCGCGGCGGGTAGAGGTCAAAAGGCTCTCCTCCCGATGAGCACGCACACGGGTCCGATCGCACGCCTCCCATACTCAAATAGCTACCCCGCACGACACCTCCTAAGCAATTAAAAAAGGGGTCGCGTGTCGGCACATAATTGGTAAGTAGAACGCCCACGGTTTCAATAATACTTGTGTTTCCGATTTGTAACATGACAACACTTATTCCAAAATGACTTTGTTGATTGTTAATGTGTGCGCCTTCGCAAATCGGACAGAAAAATTACCACAGCCTGTTGGTGCCATGTCATGACACCATGCAAGTGTCATGATTTTCAGGCGTGTTTTGGATCTACAGGAATTAAAAAACCAAGTTTCTCAATCTTTCCGGTCGAGCCACGACGCCTAGATGTTTGAATTTCATTCCCATTTCTTGCATGGGACCTAGAAATTCACCCCAAGGACACACATGTGATTTTTCAACCAACTTTAGTGCACTGGAGCATGTGCTTGTAGTTCAAATTTGAATTATGAACATTAAATGCCTAGAAACTCAATTAATGTACAAAAAAGGCCAAACAAATCCGGAATAATTTCAAAATTTAGCACGATACTTCTATTTGTTCTAATCTGCCTATGTAAAAAATTAAGGCGGGAGAACGCAGTGTACGTATGTTGTTTCGCACACGTAGGTGACACGTTCCCTCTCGAAACCACGAGCCTTCTTGAGGGAAGCTCCGGTTTGCAAGAACCTTACACCAAAGCTTGTCCCAATTTGGCCAAAAAAATTACCGCAGCATGTTGGTGCCATGTCATGACACCATGCCAAGTTTCATGATTTCCAGGCGTGTTTTGGATTTACAGGAATTAAAAAACCAAGTTTCTCAATCTTTCCGGTCGAGCCACGATGCTTAGATGTTTGAATTTCATTCTCATTTCTTGCATGGGACCTAGAAATACACACAAGGACACACATGTGATTTTTCAACAAACTTTGGTGCACTAGAGCATGTGCTTGTAGTTCAAATTTGAATTATGCACATTAAATGCCCAGAAACTCAATTAATGTATAAAAAGGTCAAACGAACCTGGAATAATTCCAAATTTTAGCACGATACTTTAGTATGCCCATGTAAAAGTATTAAGGCAGGAGAAGATAGTGTACGTATGTTGTTTCGCACACGGAGGCGACACATTTCCTCTCAGAACCACGAGCCTTCTTGAGGGAAGCTCTGGTTTGCAAGAAGCTTACACCAAAGATTGTCCGAATTCGGCCAAAAAATTACCGCAGCATGTTGGTGCCATGTCATGACACCATGCCAAGTTTCATGATTTTCAGGCGTGTTTTGGATTTACAAGAATTGAAAAACCAAGTTTCTCAATCTTTCCGGCCGAGCCATGATTCCCAAATGTTTGAATTTCATTCACATCTCTTGCATGGGACCTAGAAATTCACTCAAGGACACACATGTGATTTTTCAACCAATTTTGGTGCACTGGAGCATGTACTTGTAGTTCAAATTTGAATTATCCATATTAAATGCCCAGAAACTCAACTAATGTATAAAAAGGCCAAACAAACCCGAAATAATTCCAAAATTTAGCACGATACTTCTATTTGGTCTAATCTGCCCGTGTAAAAAAATTAAGGCGGGAGAAGACAGTGTACGTATGTCGTTTCGCACATGGAGGTGGCACGTTCCCTCTTGGAACCACGAGCCTTCTTAAGAGAAGCTCTGGTTTGCAAGAAGTTTACACCAAAGCTTGTCCCGATTTGGGCAAGAAAATTACAACAGCATGTTGGTGCCATGCATGACACCATGCCAAGTTTCATGATTTTCAGGCGTGTTTTGGATTTACAGGAATTAAAAAACCAAGTTTCTCAATCTTTTCAGCCGAGCCACGATGCCTAGATGTTTGAATTTCATGCCCATTTCTTGCATGGGACCTAGAAATTCACCCAATGACACACATGTGATTTTTCAACAAACTTTGGTGCACTCGATCATGTGCTTGTAGTTCAAATTTGAATTATGCACATTAAATGCCCAGAAACTCAATTAATGTATAAAAATGCCAAACGAACCCAGAATAATTCCAAAATTTAGCACGATACTTCTATTTGGTCTAATCTACCTGTGTAAAAAATTAAGGTGGGAGAAGGCAGTGTACGTATGTTGTTTCGCACACGGAGGTGACACCTTCCCTCTCAGAACCACAAGCCTTCTTAAGGGAAGCTCCGGTTTGCAATAAGCTTATACCAAAGGTTGTCCCTATTCAGCCCAAAAATTTATCGTAGCATGTTGGTGCCATGTCATGACACCATGCCAAGTTTCACGATTTTCAGGCGTGTTTTGGATTTACAGAAATTAAAAAACAAGTTTCTCAATCTTTCCGGCCGAGCCACGACGCTCAGATGTTTGAATTTCATTCCCATTTCTTGCATGGGACCTATAAATTCACCCAAAGACACACATGTGATTTTTCAACAAACTTTGGTGCACTGGAGCATGTGCTTGTATTTCAAATTTGAATTATGCATATTAAATGCCCAAAAACTCAATTAATGCATACAAATGCCAAACGAACCCGAAATAATTCCAAATTTAAACACGACACTCATGTACTAGTTGCAAGTTCACTGTACGTAAATGTTCTAGCTATTCAAACACCATCCTTTTCTTCCATAACATCATTTTGTCTTTCAAAACATATTGAAAAAATCAGGTATGCCAGAAAAAGTTTACTAGAAAGAATCGTATGGGATGCGATATAAAATATGTTGGTGCACCGTCTTGTCTGGCTTACGCAGCAAGCTTCGTTGTCTACAATCCACCACCCCCGCTTGAACCACACTTGCGCGCTGTTTTCTCGTGGGACCGAGCGAATTTTTTTTGCCACCGCGGAAATATCTATCTCCCTGCCCCCTCCCTCCCACCAAAAGCCACATTTTCGTTGTTCCTCCTTGCTTTCCAAGTTCAAACCTTCACTGGTGCTTACTGGCAGCTCAGCCTCCTCGCCAGCGGCCCTTCTTCTTGCAGCGCCGCCTCCTAGCCGGCTACCCTTCTTCTTGCAGCACCGCCTCCTCGTCCGTGACCCTTCCTCTTGCAGCGCTACCTCCTCGACAGCGACCCTCCTTCTTACTACGCGACCTCCTTGCCGCCGACCCTTCTTCTTGCTGTGCGACCTCGTTGATATGGTCAGGTAATCCACACCCACCCACACCATCCTCCTCCTTTCCTGCCCCACATGCCCCGACCGATGGTGCTACACCTTCTGCCGAAATCACTGCCCTCCTCCTCCAATTAAGCGCCACCCACGGCCATTTTGCATGCATTATAACGTGGAGCTCAGTAGTATGCGGCCGCACATGCGCACGAGGTCGCTATGTGTTACACCCACAATGCGGCTATATCTCCCATGTGTCGGGGCATGACTTAGAGGCATAGCCGCATGGTAGGCTTGTCGCAAGAGGGGTAATCTTCACACATCCCATGTACTGAATAAGAAAGGGACAAAGTGTTGGCTTACAATCGCCACTTCACAAAATACATAAATAATTCATACATCATTGAAAGTACAATCAAAGGTCCAACTACGGAACCAAAATAAAAGAAGACAACCCCAAATGCTAGATCCCTGATCGTCCCAACTAGGCTCCACTGCTGATTAACCAGAAAAGACACAAAACAATGATCAAGATCTTCATCGAGCTCCCACTTGAGCTCGGTTGCGCCACCTGCACTGGTATCATCGGCACCTACAACTGTTTGGAAGTATCTGCGAGCCACGAGGACCAAACAATCTCACCCGCGAGATCAAGACTATTTAAGCTTATGGGTAGGACAGGGTGATGAGGTGGAGCTGCAGCAAGCACTAAGCATACATGGTGACTAACATACGCAAATGAGAGCGAGAAGAGAAGCAACATAGTGGTCGAGAAGCTAGAAATGATCAAGAAGTGATCCTGAAACTACTTGTGCACAATCATAACACAAGAATCGTGTTCACTTCCCGGACTCCGCCGAGAAGAGACCATCACGGCTACACACGCGGTTGATTCATTTTAATTAAGTTAAGTGTCAAGTTCTCTACAACCGGATATTAACAAATTCCCATCTGCCACATAACCGCAGGCACGGCTCTCGAAAGTTTATACCTTGCAGGGGTGTCCCAACTTGGCCCATCACAAGCTCTCACGGTCAATGAAGGATATTCCTTCTCCCGGGAAGACCCGATCAGTCTCGAAATCCCGGTTACAAGACTTTCCGATAATGGTAAAACAAGACCAGCAAGACCACCCGCTGTGCCGACAAATCCCGATAGGAGCTGCACATATCTCGTTCTCAGGGCACACCAGATAAGCTAAGTGTACAGGTAGCAACATAACCCAAGTTGCCAAGGGACGGTCCCGCACAGTGCTCTAGTTTGGACCAACACTCAGAGGAGCACTGGCCCGGGGGTTTAAAATAAAGATGACCCTTGAGTCTGCAGAACCCAAGGGAAAAGGCTTAGGTGGAAAATGTAAAACCAAGGTTGGGCCTTGCTGGAGGAGTTTTATTCAAGGCAAACTGTCAAGGGGTTCCCATAACACCCAACCGCGTAAGGAACGCAAAATCAAGGAACATAACACCGGTATGACAGAAACTAGGGCGGCAAGAGTGGAACAAAACACCAGGCATAAGGACGAGCCTTCCACCCTTTACCAAATATATAGATGCATTAATTAAATAAGAGATAATGCGATATCCCAACATTTCCATGTTCCAACATGGAACAAACTTCAACTTCACCTGCAACTAGCAACGTTATAAGAGGGGCTGAGCAAAAGCGGTAACATAGCTAAACAACGGTTTGCTAGGAAGGTGGGTTAGAGGCTTGACATGGCAATATGGGAGGCATGATATAGCAAGTGGTAGGTAGCGCGACAAAGCGATAGAGCGAGCAACTAGCAAGCAAAGATAGAAGTGATTTTGAGGGTATGGTCATCTTGCATGAGATCCCGCAAGGAAGAAGAACGAGTCCATGAAGAAGACAAACAGACGTAGTCGAACGAATCCTCACAACTCCGAAACGAAACCGAAGCTAACGAGAGAAGCAACCCATAAAGAAGTAAGCAACATAATAAACAACCATCACATAAACATGGCATGATGCACAACCAAGTATGATGCATGTCTGGTTTAAAGAGGCATGGCATGGCAAAGTGCACAAACAAAACTACAAGTTAAGTGGAGCTCAACATGTAACAAGATGCATGTTGACGAAACACCACATTCCATTAACGATGCACAACCAAGTATGATGCATGTCTAGTTTAAAGAGGCATGGCATGGCAAAGTGCACAAACAAAACTACAAGTTAAGTGGAGCTCAACATGTAACAAGATGCATGTTGACGAAACACCACATTTGATTATTTAGTTCTCTCTCGGTTATGCTACTCAACAAAAATTAATGTTATTAAACATGGAAAGGGTGAAACATAAGTAAACTACACATCTAGGCAAGTTTAAATGAGGCCGGAAACAACAAACAACATTTCCGTAAAATCCCCATGTGCACTTAGCAATTTAAAGCAAACAACAATTTAAACCATTTTAAATGTTGTTATCATGATGCGGATGAAATGTGCAAGTTTATGCAAGTTTTATGGAAATGTTGACATGATAAGATATGAGGCATTTGTCGCCATGGCGGAAGGAAAAGGGGTGCCACGACGGCGAAACGGAAATGTTACCACAACAACACTCCGGTGATCCGGCAACTCAATTGAGATGCTGGTGCAAAGGAACAAGTGTGGGTGAACGAAACGTGCAAGAGTGACGGGGAGTGATCCCAGATACCGGGTGTCCCACATGTCGGGGGCATGGCTTACGGTGAACATGCAAGGAACAAAACAGACATGGTGCAAACACGGGCATCTCATACAACACACATGCATTCGTTCCACGGGTTATCGTCTCGGCGGTTATACCATCGAAGGGTGCATTCTCGGAGTGGTTCGGGTTCGGTGCAGAGTAGAGGAAGTAGACGTTCTCGGGATGTTCGTAGTGGAGGTAGTCGTTCATGTTCGGGAAGCGGTAGAGGCACAGGTCTTCGACAACGGTCATCGTACATGCTCCGAGGTCGTTAGTAGAGGTTCTCACAATCTCGGCGACGGTAGTGTGATACGTCTCCAACGTATCTATAATTTTTGATTGCTCCATGCTATATTATCTATTGTTTTGGACTATATTGGGCTTTATTTTCCAATTTTATATTATTTTTTGGACTAACCTATTAACCGGAGGCCCATCCCAGAATTGTTGTTTTTTTGCCTATTTCAGTGTTTCAGATAAACGGAATATCAAACGGAGTCCAATCGGAATAAAATCTTCGGGAACGTGATTTTCTCATCAAATGTGATCTAGGAGACTTGGACCCTACTGCAAGGGATCAAAGAGGAGGTCACGAGGGTGGGGGCGCCCCCCCCCTAGAGCGCGCCCCCTGCCTCGTGGGCCCCTCGGTGCTCCACCGACGTACTCCTTCCTCCTATATACACACGTACCCACAAATGATCAGAACAGGAGCCAAAAACCTAATTCCACCTCCGCAACTTTCTGTATCCATGAGATCCCATCTTGGGGCCTGTTCCGGAGCTCCGCCGGAAGAGGGCCGTCATCACGGAGGGCTTCTGCATCATCCTAGCCCCTCCGATGAAGTGTGAGTAGTTTACCTCAGACCTTCGGGTCCATAGTTAGTAGCTAGATGGCTTCTTCTCTCTCTTTGAATCTCAATACAAAGTTCTCCCCCTCTCTTGTGGAGATCTATTCGATGCAATCTTCTTTTTGCGGTGTGTTTGTTGAGACCGATGAATTGTGGGTTTATGATCAAGTATATCTATGAATAATATTTGAATCTTTTCTGAATTCTTTTATGTATGATTGGTTATCTTTGCAAGTCTCTTCGAATTATCCGTTTGGTTTGGCCAACTAGATTGGTAGTTCTTGCCATGGGAGAAGTGCTTAGCTTTGGGTTCGATCTTGCGGTGTCCTTACCCAGTGACAGAAGGGGCAGCAAGGCACGTATTGTATCGTTGCCATCGAGGATAACAAGATGGGGTTTATTTCATATTACATGAATTTATCTCTCTACATCATGTCATCTTGCTTAAGGCGTTACTCTATTTTTAACTTAATACTCTAGATGCATGCTGGATAGCGGTCGATGAGTGGAGTAATAGTAGTAGATGCAGAATCGTTTCGATCTACTTGTCACGGACGTGATGCCTATATACATGATCATGCCTAGATATTCTCATAACTATGCTCAATTCTGTCAATTGCTCAACAGTAATTTGTTCACCCACCGTAGAATACTTATGCTCTTGAGAGAAGCCACTAGTGAAACCTATGGCCCCCGGGTCTATTCTCATCATATCAATCTCCATTACTTTAATCTTGCTTTGCTTTTTACTTTGCTTTTACTTTTTACTTTGCATCTTTATACCAAAAATACCAAAAATATTATATCTATCAGATCTCACTCTCGTAAGTGACCGTGAAGGTCTTGACAACCCCTAATCGTGTTGGTTGCGAGTAGCTATCGCTTTGTGTAGGTACGAGGGACTTGAGCGTGGGCTCCTACTGGATTGATACCTTGGTTCTCAAAAACTGAGGGAAATACTTACGCTACTCTGCTGCGTCATCCCTTCCTCTTCGGGGAAAACCATAGCAAGCTCAAGACGTAGCAAGAAGGATTTCTGGCGCCGTTGCCGGGGAGTCTACGCAAAAAGTCAATATACCAAGTACCCATCACAATCCCTATCTCTCGCATTACATTATTTGCCATTTGCCTCTCGTTTTCCTCTCCCCCCAATTCACCCTTGCCGTTTTATTCGCCCTCTCTCTCTATCCTCCCTCTCTATTTGCCTCTTTTTGCCCGTTTGCTTTTTGTTTGCTCGTGTGTTAGATTGCTTGTTTGTCGCGATGGCTCAAGATACTACTAAATTGTGTGACTTCACCAATACCAATAATAATGATTTCCTTAGCACTCCGATTGCTCCTCTTACCGATGCTGAATCTTGTGAAATTAATACTGCTTTGTTGAATCTTGTTATGAAAGATCAATTCGCCGGCCTTCCTAGTGAAGATGCCGCTACTCATCTGAATAGCTTCGTTGATTTATGTGATATGAAAAAGAAAAAAGATGTCAATAATGATGTCGTTAAATTGAAGCTATTTCCTTTTTCGCTTAGAGATCGTGCTAAAGCTTGGTTTTCGTCTTTGCCTAAGAATAGTATTGATTCATGGAACAAGTGCAAAGATGCTTTTATCTCTAAGTATTTTCCTCCCGCTAAGATCATCTCTCTTAGAAACGATATAATGAACTTTAAACAACTTGATCATGAACATGTTGCACAAGCTTGGGAGAGAATGAAATTAATGATACGTAATTGCCCTACTCATGGTTTGAATTTGTGGATGATTATACAAAATTTTTATGCCGGATTGAATTTTGCTTCTAGAAATCTTTTAGATTCGGCCGCGGGAGGCACTTTTATGGAAATCACTTTAGGAGATGCTACTAAACTCCTAGATAATATTATGGTTAATTATTCTCAATGGCATACTGAAAGAACTTCTAATAAAAAAGTGCATGCGATAGAAGAAATTAATGTGTTGAGTGGAAAGATGGATGAACTTATGAAATTATTTGCTACTAAGAGTGTTTCTTCTGATCCTAATGATATGCCTTTGTCTACTTTGATTGAGAATAACAATGAATCTATGGATGTGAATTTTGTTGGTAGGAATAATTTTGGTAACAACGCTTATAGAGGGAATTTTAATCCTAGGCCATATCCTAGTAATCCTTCTAATAATTATGGGAATTCCTACAACAACTCTTATGGAAATTATAATAAGATGCCCTCTGATTTTGAATCTAATATTAAAGAATTTATTTCTTCGCAAAAGAATTTTAATGCTATGATTGAAGAAAAATTGCTTAAGATTGATGATTTGGCTAGGAACGTTGATAGAATTGCTCTTGATGTTGATGCTTTGAAACTTAGATCTATTCCACCTAAGCATGATATCAATGAGTCTCTAAAAGCCATGAGAATTTCAATTGATGAGTGTAAAGAAAGAACCGCTAGGATGCGTGCTTCCAAAGATGCCTTTATTAAAGCGTGTTCTTCCAATTCCTATGAAAATCAAGATGAAGATCTAAAAGTTATTGATGTGTCTCCAATTAAATCTTTATTTTGCAATATGAATCTTGATGAAACTGAATATGATCTTCCTTTACCTAGAAGGCGTTCTAAAAATTCGGAGTATTTAGATCTTAATGATGAAATTGATGAACGTGGGATTGAAAGAAATAAAAATCTAGATGTTGCTAAACCCACTATATTGGATTTCAAGGAATTTAATTATGAAAGTTGCTCTTTGATTGATTGTATTTCCTTGTTGCAATCCGTGCTAAATTCTCCACATGCTTATAGTCAAAATAAAGCCTTCACCGAACATATTGTTGATGCCTTGATGCAATCTTATGAAGAAAAACTTGAGTTGAAAGTTTCTATCCCTAGAAAACTCTATGATGAGTGGGAACCAACTATTAAAATTAAAATTAAAGATCATGAGTTTTATGCTTTGTGTGATTTGGGTGCTAGTGTCTCTACTATTCCCAAGACTTTGTGTGATTTACTAGATTTCCGTAATTTTGATGATTGCTCTCTAAACTTGCATCTTGCGGATTCCACTATTAAGAAACCTATGGGAAGAATTAATGATGTTCTTATTGTTGCAAATAGGAATTGTGTGCCCATAGATTTCATTGTTCTTGATATAGATTGCAATCCTTCTTGCCCTATTATTCTTGGTAGACCTTTCCTTAGAACGGTTGGTGCGATTATTGATATGAAGGAAGGGAATATTACACTTCAATTTCCATTAAAAAGGGCATGGAACACTTTCCAAGAAAGAAAATAAAATTACCATATGAAACTATCATGAGAGCCACTTATGGATTGCCTACCAAAGAAGGCAATACCTAGATCTATCCTTGCTTGTTATGCCTAGCTAGGGGCGTTAAACAATAGCGCTTGTTGGGAGGCAACCCAATTTTATTTTTATTCCTTGCTTTTTGCTCCTGATTAGTAATAAATAAATTATTTAGCCTCTGTTTTGGTTGTGTTTTTTGTGTTTAGTTAGTGTTTTTGACAAGTAGAACCATTGTGAAGACTTGGGGAAAGTCTTGTTGAACTTGCTGTAAAAAACAGAAACTTTAGCTCTCACAAGAACTGCTGTCATTTTTATTTGAAGAGTGATATTTAGTTAATTCTTTTTGAAGATGATTAATAGATAAATTACTCACGTCCAGAAATTTATTTTAGAATTTTTGGGGTTCCATATCTTGCGCTAGCTACAGATTACTACAGACTGTTCTGTTTTTGACAGATTCTGTTTTTCGTGTGTTGTTTGCTTATTTTGATGAATCTATGGCTAGTAAAATAGTTTATAATCCATAGAGAAGTTGGAATACAGTAGGTTTAACACCAATATAAATAAATAATGAGTTCATTACAGTACCTTGAAGTGGTATTTTGTTTTCTTTCGCTAACGGAGCTCACGAGTTTTCTATTTTGAGTTTTGTGTTGTGAAGTTTTCAAGTTTTGGGTGAATTCTTTTGATGGATCATGGAACAAGGAGTGGAAAGAGCCTAAGCTTGTGGATGCCCATGGCACCCCCAAGATAATCCAAGGACACCAAAAAGTCAAAGCTTGGGGATGCCCCGGAAGGCATCCCCTCTTTTCGTCCACTTCCATCGGTAATTTACTTGGAGCTATATTTTTATTCACCAACATGATATGTGTTTTGCTTGGAGCGTCTTGTATTATTTGTGTCTTTGTTTGTTAGTATGCCACAATCATCCTTGCTGTACACACCTTTTGAGAGAGCCATACATGAATTAAAATTTGATAGAATACTCTATGTGTTTCACGTATATCTTTCGAGCGTAGTAGTTTTGCTCTATGTGCTTCACTTATATCTTTTGAGTGTTATAGTTTTTCTCTATGTGCTTCACTTATATCTTTCGAGCTAGATAATTTTTCTCTATGTGCTTCACTTAAATCTTTTAGAGCACGTTGGTGGATTTGTTTTAAAGAAACTATTGATCTCTCATGCTTCACTTAAATTAATTTGAGAGTCTCTTAATAGCATGGTAATTTGCCTAATAATAATATGCTTGGTATTCAAGATTTGTGAAACTTTCTTTTGAGTGTGTTGAATACTAAGAAAAGATTGAAGCATGATAATTGTTTTGAGATATGGAGGTGATAATATTAAAGTCATGCTAGTTGAGTGGTTGTGAATTTAAAGAATACTTGTGTTGAAGTTTGTGATTCCCGTAGCATGCACGTATGGTGAACCGTTATGTGATGAAGTCGGAGCATGATTCATTTATTGATTGTCTTCCTTATGAGTGACGGTCGAGGACGAGCGATGGTCTTTTCCTACCAATCTATCCCCCTAGGAGCATGCGCGTAATACTTTGCTTTGATAACTTCTAGATTTTTGCAATAAGTATATGAGTTCTTTATGACTAATGTTGAGTCCATGGATCATACGCACTCCCACCCTTCCACCCTTGCTAGCCTCTCTAATACCGCGCAACTTTCGTCGGTATCATACACCTACCATATACCTTCCTCAAAACAGCCACCATACCTACCTATTATGGCATTTCCATAGCCATTCCGAGATATATTGCCATGCAACTTTCCACCATCTAGTACATCATGACACATCCATGATACGTCTCCGTCGTATCTATAATTTTTGATTGTTCCATGCCAATATTATTCAACTTTCATATACTTTTTGGCAACTTTTTATATTATTTTTGGGACTAACATATTGATCCAGTGCCTAGTGCCAGTTCCTGTCTGTTGCATGTTTTTGGTTTCGCAGAATATCCATATCAAACGGAGTCCAAACGGGATAAAAACGGATGGAGCTTATTTTTGGAAAATATGGAAAAATTCGAAAGGAAAATCAACGTGAACCAGTGCCCGAGGTGGTCACGAGACAGGGGGCGCCCCTACCCTCGTGAGCCCACCGTAAGGCAGTTGACGCTCTTCTTTTGCTGCAAGAAAGCTAATATTCGGAAAAAAATCACGGCGAAGGTTTCAGGCCAATCGGAGTTACGGATCTCCATATATATACGAAACGGTGAAACAGAGCCAGAAGAGAACGCAAAAACAGAGAGAGACAGAGAGACATATCCAATCTCAGAGGGGCTCTCGCCCCTCCCATGCCATGGAGGCCATGGACCAGAGGGGAAACCCTTCTCCCATCTAGGGAGGAGGTCAAGGAAGAATAAGAAGGAGGGGGGCTCTCTCCCCCTCGCTTCCGGTGGCACCGGAGTGCCACAGGGGGCCATCATCATCACCGCGATCTACACCAACACCTCCGCCATCTTCACCAACATCTCCATCACCTTCCCCCCTCTATCTACAGCGGTCCACTCTCCCGCAACCCTCTGTACCCTCTACTTGAACATGGTGCTTTATGCTTCATATTATTATCCAATGATGTGTTGCCATCCTATGATGGCTGAGTAGATTTTCGTTGTCCTATCGGTGGTTGATGAATTGCTATGATTGATTTAATTTGCTTGTGGTTATGTTGCTGTCCTTTCGTGCCCATCATATGATTGCGCGCATGGATCACACCCTAGGGTTAGTTGTATGTTGATAGGACTATGTATTGGAGGGCAAGAGCGACAGAAGCTTCAACCTAGCATAGAAATTGATGCATACTGGATTGAAGGGGGACCAATATATCTTAATGCTATGCTTGGGTTTTACCTTAATGAACATTAGTAGTTGCGGATGATTGCTAATAGTTCCAATCATAAGTGCATAGAATTCCAAGTCAGGGATGACATGCTAGCAGTGGCCTCTCCCACATAATACTTGCTATCGGTCTAGTAAAGTAGTCAATTGCTTAGGGGAAATTTCACAACTCCTACCACCACTTTTCCACACTCGCTATATTTACTTTAGTTGCTTCTTTACCTTAACAGCCCCTAGTTTTATTTTCATGCTCTTTACTTTCTTGCAAGCCTTTCCGAAAACACCTACAAAGTACTTCTAGTTTCATACTTGTTCTAGGTAAAGCGAACGTCAAGCGTGCGTAGAGTTGTATCGGTGGTCGATAGAACTTGAGGGAATATTTGTTCTACCTTTAGCTCCTCGTTGGGTTCGACACTCTTACTTATCAAAAACTTTTGTGATCCCCTATACTTGTGGGTTATCAAGACCTTTTTCTGGCGCCGTTGCCGAGGAGCAATAGAGTGGGGTGAATATTCTCGTGTGTGCTTGTTTGCTTTATCACTAAGTAATTTTTATTTGTTGTTCTTAGTTGTTCTCTATCTTTAGTTATGGATATGGAACACGAAATACCAAAAAAATAGGTGTACTTTCTGCTCATGGAGATGGGGAACCTCCTAAAACCCTCAATGCTGGTTATGTGAAAGATATTATGTACTACTTTAATAATCTTGAGAAAACCCCATTCAATTATGTAATGGGAGTACCGTTGGATCAACGTGAATACTTTAGGGATTACCGCTTGACACAAAAGGGAAACTATTATGGGATCAAATTTATATATTGAAGTGGTATGCTAGACAACTATGCTCAGAATATGATTATACTTGTTGCTCTAGGATGAATTCTCCACACCTCCCCTTTTCATGCAAATTTAATGATAACGAAACCTTGGCTTCTTATGCTAGAGGTATATATGATTACTATGATGTGGAACAAATAGAAGAATTTGTTGCTTTTATGGGTGCTTATGAAATTGAATCTATGTTTAAAGAGTTTGATGATATTGATGATGCTTGTTATAGATCTGAAAATTTAGCTATCCTCAAATATTGCTATGAGAATTATGAATACAATTATGAAATTAATGCACTTATTAAGAAAGTCTCCGCTGTCCAAGAAGAGACTAATATTTTGCAGGAATCTATGGAAGAAGAAGTTGATGACACTGTGAGCTCATTGGATGAAAAAGATGAGGAGGAGAGCGAAGAACAAAAGGAGGAAGAGCGGATTGATCACCCGTGCCCACCTTCTAATGAGAGTAACTCTTCAACTCATACATTGTTTAATTCCCCTTCGTGCTTACCGGAGGATGATTGCTATGATGATCGTTATGATCCCTTGATTCTTTTGAAATATCCCTTTTTGATGATGCTTGCTATGCTTGTGGCCAAGATGCCAATATGAATTATGCTTATGGAGATGAACTTGCTATAGTTCCTCATGTTAAACATGAAATTGTTGCTATTGCACCCACGCATGATAGTCCTATTATCTTTTTGAATTCTCCCAACTACACTATATCGGAGAAGTTTGCCCTTATTAAGGATTATATTGATGGTTGCCTTTTACCGTTGCACATGATGATTTCGATAAATATAATATGCATGTGCTAGCTGCTCCTACTTGCAATTATTATGAGAGAGGAACTATATCTCCACCTCTCTATGTTTCCAACATGATAAAATTGCAAGAAACTGTTTATACTATGCATTGGCCTTTACTAGGTGTGCATGAATTGTTCTTTTATGACATGCCGATGCATAGGAAGAGAGTTAGACTTCGTCATTGCTTGATATATGTTGCTTTGTGCTCACTACTAAATTACAAATCATTGTTAATTAAAATTGGCTTTGATATACCTTGGGATCCGGGTGGATTCACTACTTGAGCACTATATGCCTAGCTTAATGGCTTTAAAGAAAGCGCTGCCAGGGAGACAACCCGGAAGTTTTAGAGAGTCATTTATTTCTGTTGAGTGCTTTAATATAGTTTAAAAACAACAAAAATAAAGAGGGGAACCCAAAACTTTTCAAAAAGGAAAGTGAAAGTGAGAAAGACAAGCACTGTTGAAGTGGGAGAGCTCCTTGAACTTTGTTCATGCTCACGGCAACTTTGTGAATCTTGATTACAGAAAATTTTCAACAAAAATAATTATCCCCTTGTACAATTCCATTGTATTATAAAAATAATGTGCCAAGGTTTGCCTTTAGGATGTTTACATTTGCTTGATGGTTTGTACGGTGCAGGACAGAAACATTGGCTGCAGTGCGTGATTTTACATTTTTAGCTGAAACTTAAAATGGTTCTGATTATTTTTGCACTGTCTTCCTATACAAATTGTTTATTTTTCCTAATTTTTGTAGAATTTTTCAAGTATCAAAATTATGGTGAATGTTCAGATTATTACAGACTGTTCTGTTTTAGATAGATTCTGTTTTTGATGCATAGTTTGCTTGTTTTGATGAAACTATCAATTTATATTAGTGGATTAAGCCATGAAAAAGTTATATTACAGTAGACACAATGCAAAAACAAAATATTAATTGGTTTGCAATAGTACTTAGAGTAGTGATTTGCTTTATTATACTAACAGATCTTACCGAGTTTTCTGTTGAAGTTTTGCGTGGATGAAGTGTTCGATGATTGAGAAGGTCTCGATGTGAGAAGAAGGAAGAGAGGAAAGAGCTCAAGCTTGGGGATGCCCGAGGCACCCCAAATAAATATTCAAGGAGACTAAAGCGTCTAAGCTTGGGGATGCTGGGGAGGCATCCCCTCTTTCTTCAACAAATATCGGTATGTTTTCGGATTCGTTTCGTTCATGCGATATGTGCAAGTCTTGGAGAGTCTTTTGAATTTAGGTTTTTATTTTTCTTTTATGCACCATGCTGGTATGAGATAGTCCTTGGTTGATTTATAGAATGCTCTATGCACTTCACTTATATTTTTTGAGTATGGCTTTATAGAATGCTTCATGTGCTTCACTTATATCATTTGAAGTTTGGATTGCCTGTTTCTCTTTCATAGACAACCGCCATTTGTAGAATGCTCTTTTGCTTCACTTATATTTGTTAGAGCATGGGCATATCTTTTGTAGAAAGAATTAAACTCTCTTGCTTCACTTATATCTGTTTAGAGAGATGACAGGAATTGGTCATTCACATGGTTAGTCATAAAATCCTACATAAAACTTGTAGATCACTGAATATGATATGTTTGATTCTTTGCAATAGTTTTGCGATATAAAGATGGTGATATTAGAGTCATGCTAGTGGGTAGTTGTGGATTGTAGAAGTACTTGTGTTGAGGTTTGTGATTCCCGTAGCATGCACGTATGGTGAACCGTTATGTAACGAAGTCGGAGCATGATTTATTTATTGATTGTCTTCCTTATGAGTGGCGGTCGGGGACGAGCGATGGTCTTTTCCTACCAATCTATCCCCCTAGGAGCATGCACGTAGTACTTTGTTTCGATGACTAATAGATTTTTGCAATAAGTATGTGAGTTCTTTATGACTAATGTTGAGTCCATGGATTATACGCACGCTCACCCTTCCATCATTGCTAGCCTCTCTAGTACCGCGCAACTTTCATCGGTACCATAAACCCACCATATACCTTCCTCAAAACAGCCACCATACCTACCTATCATGGCATTTCCATAGCCATTCCGAGATATATTGCCATGCAACTTCCATCATCATCATATACATGACTTGAGCATTCATTGTCATATTGCCTTGCATGATCGTAAGATAGCTAGCATGATGTTTTCATGGCTTGTCCATTTTTTGATGTCATTGCTATGCTAGATCATTGCACATCCCGGTATACCATCGGAGGCATTCATATAGAGTCATATCTTTGTTCTAGATATCGAGTTGTAATCATTGAGTTGTAAATAAATAGAAGTGTGATGATCATCATTAATAGAGCATTGTCCCAAAAAAAGAAAGGCCAAAAAAAGAGAAAGGCCAAATAAAAAAAGAAAATAAATAAAAAGGGGTAATGCTACTATTCCCTTTTCCCACACTTGTGCTTCAAAATAGCACCATGTTCTTCATATAGAGAGTCTCTTGAGTTATCACTTTCATATACTAGTGGGAATTTTCATTGTAGAACTTGGCTTGTATATTCCAACAATGGGCCTCCTCAAGTGCGCTAGGTCTTCGTGAGCAAGAAAGTTGGATGCACACCCACTTAGTTTTTTTTGTTGAGCTTTCATACATTTATAGCTCTAGTGCATCTTTTGCATGGCAATCCCTACTCACCCACATTGATATCTATTGATGGGCATCTCCATAGCCCGTTGATACACCGAGTTGATGTGAGACTTTCTCCTTTTTTGTCTTCTCCACATAACCCCCATCATCATATTCTATTCCACCTATAGTGCTATGTCCATGGCTCATGCTCATGTATTGCGTGAAAGTTGAAAAGGTTTGAGAACGTCAAAAGTATGAAACAATTGCTTGGCTTGTCATTGGGGTTGTGTATGATTTGAATATTTTGTGTGGTGAAGATGGAGCATAGCCAGACTATATGATTTTGTAGGGATAACCTTCTTTGGCCATGTTATTTTGAAAAGACATGATTGCTTTATTAGTATGCTTGAAGTATTATTGTCTTAATGTCAAAGGATATACTATTTCTTTGAATCACTCGTGCCTTAATATTCATGCCATGATTAGACATATGATAAAGATTATGCTAGGTAGCATTCCACATCAAAAATTATCTTTTTTATCATTTACCTACTCGAGGACGAGCAGGAATTAAGCTTGGGGATGCTGATACGTCTCCGTCGTATCTATAATTTTTTATTGTTCCATGCCAATATTATTCAACTTTCATATACTTTTTGGCAATGTTTTATATTATTTTTGGGACTAACATATTGATCTAGTGCCCAGTGCCAGTTCCTGTCTGTTGCATGTTTTTGGTTTCGCAGAATATCCATATCAAACGTAGTCCAAACGGGATAAAAACAAACGGAGCTTATTTTTGGAAAATATGGAAAATTCGGAAGGAAAATCAACGCGAACCAGTGCCCGAGGTGGTCACGAGACAGGGGGGCACGCCCCTACCCTCGTGAGCCCACCGTAAGGCGGTTGATGCTCTTCTTTTACCGCGAGAAAGCTAATATTCGGAAAAAATCATGGCGAAGGTTTCAGGCCAATCGGAGTTACGGATCTCCATATATATACGAAACGGTGAAACAGAGCCAGAAGAGAACGCAGAAACAGAGAGAGATATAGAGACAGATCCAATCTCAGAGGGGCTCTCGCCCCTCCCGTGCCATGGAGGCCATGGACCAAAGGGGAAACCCTTCTCCCATCTAGGGAGGAGGTCAAGGAAGAATAAGAAGGAGGGGGGCTCTCTCCCCCTCGCTTCCGGTGGCACCGGAGTGCCACCGGGGGCCATCATCATCACCGCGATCTACACCAACACCTCCGCCATCTTCACCAACATCTCCATCACCTTCCCCCCTCTATCTACAGCGGTCCACTCTCTCGCAACCCGCTATACCCTCTACTTGAACATGGTTCTTTATGCTTCATATTATTATCCAATGATGTGTTGCCATCCTATGATGTCTGAGTAGATTTTCGTTGTCCTATCGGTGGTTGATGAATTGCTATGATTGATTTAATTTGCTTGTGGTTATGTTGCTGTCCTTTTGTGCCCATCATATGATTGCGCGCATGGATCACACCCTAGGGTTAGTTGTATGTTGATAGGACTATGTATTGGAGGGCAAGAGTGACAGAAGCTTCAACCTAGCATAGAAATTGATGCATACTGGATTGAAGGGGGACCAATATATCTTAATGCTATGCTTGGGTTTTACCTTAATGAACATTAGTAGTTGCGGATGCTTGCTAATAGTTCCAATCATAAGTGCATAGAATTCCAAGTCAGGGATGACATGCTAGCAGTGGCCTCTCCCACATAATACTTGCTATCGGTCTAGTAAAGTAGTCAATTGCTTAGGGGCAATTTCACAACTCCTACCACCACTTTTCCACACTCGCTATATTTACTTTAGTTGCTTATTTACCTTAACAGCCCCTAGTTTTATTTTCGTGCTCTTTACTTTCTTGCAAGCCTTTCCGAAAACACCTACAAAGTACTTCTAGTTTCATACTTGTTCTAGGTAAAGCGAACGTCAAGTGTGCTTAGAGTTGTATCGGTGGTCGATAGAACTTGAGGGAATATTTGTTCTACCTTTAGCTCCTTGTTGGGTTCGACACTCTTACTTATCGAAAACTGTTGTGATCCCCTATACTTCTGGGTTATCAATCCATCATTGTCATATTGCTTAGCATGATCATGCAGTTGACATAGTATTTGTGGCAAAGCCATCGTTCATAATTCTTTCATACTTGTCACTCTTGATTCATTGCATATCCCGGTACACCGCCGGAGGCATTCATATAGAGTCATACTTTGTTTTAGTATCGAGTTGTAATCATTGAGTTATAAATAAATAGAAGTGTGATGATCATCATTCAATAGAGCATTGTCCCAAAAAATGAAAGGCCAAAGAAAAAAAAGAAGGCCCCAAAAAAGGGGCAATGCTACTATCCTTTTTTTCCACACTTGTGCTTCAAACTAGCACCATGATATAGCGAGTCTCATATATTGTGCTTCAAAGTAGCACCATGTTCTTCATATAGAGAGTCTCATATGTTGTCACTTTCATATACTATGGGAATTTTACGTTATAGAACTTGGCTTGTATATTCCAATGATGGGCTTCCTCAAATTGCCCTAGGTCTTCGTGAGCAAGCAAGTTGGATGCACACCCACTAGTTTCTTTTGTTGAGGTTTCATACATTTATAGATCTAGTGCATCCGTTGCATGGCAATCCCTACTCACTCACATTGATATCTATTGATGGGCATCTCCATACCCGTTGATACGCCTAGTTGATGTGAGACTATCTTCTCCTTTTTTTGTCTTCTCCACAACCACCATTCTATTCCACCTATAGTGTTATATCCATGGCTCACGCTCATGTATTGCGTGAAGATTGAAAAAGTTAGAGTATGAAACAATTGCTTGGCTTGTCATCGGGGTTGTGCATGATTTAAATACTTTGTGTGGGGAAGATGGAGCATAGCCAGACTATATGATTTTGTAGGGATAACTTTCTTTGGCCATGTTATTTTGAGAAGACATAATTGCTTTATTAGTATGCTTGAAGTATTATTATTTTCTATGTCAATATAAACTTTTGTCTTGAATCTTTCTAATCTGAATATTCATACCACAATTAAGAATATTTGAATTGAAATTATGCCAAGTAGCACTCCGCATCAAAAATTCTCTTTTTATCATTTACCTACTCGAGGATGAGCAGGAATTAAGCTTGGGGATGCCAGATACGTCTCCAACGTATCTATAATTTTTGATTGCTCCATATGCTATATTATCTACTGTTTTGGACTATATTGGGCTTTATTTTCCACTTTTATATTATTTTTGGGACTAACCTATTAACCGGAGGCCCAGCCCAGAATTGCTGTTTTTTGCCTATTTCAGTGTTTCGGATAAACGGAATATCAAACGGAGTCCAAACGGAATAAAATATTTGGGAACGTGATTTTCTCACCGAACGTGATCCAGGAGACTTGAACCCTACTACAAGGGATCAAAGAGGAGGTCACGAGGGTGGGGGGCGCGCCCCCTGCCTCGTGGGCCCCTCGGTGCTCCACCGACATACTCCTTCCTCCTATATATACACACGTACCCCCAAACGATTAGAACATGAGCCAAAAACCTAATTACACCGCCGCAACTTTCTGTATCCACGAGATCCCATCTTGGGCCATGTTCTGGAGCTCCACCGGAAGAGGGCCGTCATCACGGAGGGCTTCTACATCATCCTAGCCCCTCCGATGAAGTGTGAGTAGTTTACCTCAGACCTTCGGGTCCATAGTTAGTAGCTAGATGGCTTCTTCTCTCTCTTTGAATCTCAATACAAAGTTATTCCCCTCTCTTGTGGAGATCTATTCGATGTAATCTTCTTTTTGCGGTGTGTTTGTTGAGACCGATGAATTGTGGGTTTATGATCAAGTCTATCTATGAATAATATTTGAATCTTTTTTGAATTCTTTTATGTATGATTGGTTATCTTTGCAAGTCTCTTCGAATTATCCGTTTGGTTTGGCCAACTAGATTGGTAGTTCTTGCCATGGGAGAAGTGCTTAGCTTTGGGTTCGATCTTGCGGTGTCCTTACCCAGTGACAGAAGGGGCAGCAAGGCACGTATTGTATCGTTGCCATCGAGGATAACAAGATGGGGTTTATTTCATATTGCATGAATTTATCTCTCTACATCATGTAATCTTACTTAAGGCGTTACTCTGTTTTTAACTTAATACTCTAGATGCATGCTGGATAGCGGTCGATGAGTGGAGTAATAGTAGTAGATGCAGAATCGTTTCGATCTACTTGTCACGGACGTGATGCCTATATACATGATCATGCCTAGATATTATCATAACTATCCTCAATTCTGTCAATTGCTTAACAGTAATTTGTTCACCCACCGTAGAATACTTATGCTCTTGAGAGAAGCCACTAGTGAAACCTATGGCCCCCGGGTCTATTCTCATCATATCAATCTCCATTACTTTAATCTTGCTTTGCTTTTTACTTTGCTTTTACTTTTTACTTTGCATCTTTATACCAAAAATATTATATCTATCAGATCTCACTCTTGTAAGTGACCGTGAAGGGCTTGACAACTCCTAATCGCGTTGGTTGCGAGTAGCTATCGCTTTGTGTAGGTACGAGGGACTTGAGCGTGGGCTCCTACTGGATTGATACATTGGTTCTCAAAAACTGAAGGAAATACTTACGCTACTCTGTTGCATCATCCCTTCCTCTTCGGGGAAAACCAACGCAAGCTCAAGACGTAGCATAGTGGTACACATTTTCGTAGGCGTTCGAGTCATCGGTAGAGGAACTTGACGGATTTGAATCCCTTCGAGGTTGTCATGGTACTTGGGGTTTTTGGAGTTGCCGGTCTTGTCCTTGTGACGGTAGTCGAACTTGAAGTTTTTGGTTCATGGGTCTTCGGTGACGGTAGTCGTTCTAGGCATCGGGCATCGAGGTTCTTGGTGTTCTTGGCAATTCCGAAGACGAATGTAGAGGTACTTGACGCGTCATCGTATTGTCATACACTTGTCGGAAAGAATGGCACATCCAAAACGAAGCAACACCAACAAGGGCCTCGGGTCTTGGTGGTCAACAAAGAGAGGCGGTCCTGGATGGAGGTGTGAGCAGAGGACGAACAGGAACACGGCAGCGCAGCAGAAGCTAGCGAGGTGTGGAGGAGGTCTAGCGTAGCGCCGAAGACGGGGAACGGGTGGAGGTGGCCAGAGGAGCGGGAAACAGCGAGCACGGGTCGGGGAGGCGCGAAGGTAGGGTCAGGGGCGCTCTCCTTGCGGCGAGGTGGCGGCCCGAGCACGGAGACGGGCACGGGAGGCTGGCGGCTACGGGCGATGAAGCAGCTCAAGGAAATGGGCTCGCTGGCCAGAACGATGGCACGGCGGTAGAGGAAAGGGGTCGCCGGTGGCGCTGTTGGCGCAGCTCTGCTGGAGGCGCGGGCGCCATGGCGGGGAGGCGACAGAGGGGAGACGGAGGAGTTCGCTGGGGCGCGGCCTCCAGGGAAGCAGCGCCGCTGCGGGTGGTGTGCGTGTGTGAGTGGTGGCGGCGGTGGAGGGTCGCACGGTGGTGGCGGCACATAGGATTGAGGAGGGAGAGATCAAGAGATGGAGATCAGGTGCGGGGCGCTCTCGCTCCTCTCTGCCTGTAGGTGCGGCGCAGGAGGAGGATGAAGGAAGATGGGGTCGAGAGGAGATTAGGCTAGGGTTCGGGAGGGAGTGGGCCTTGGAGGCCAACCCAGTATAGAGGGGAGGGGGGGGGGGGCACCAGCTGGGCCTTGGGCCATCTTGATGGAGGAAAGAAAAAATATTTTTCCTTTACTATTTACAAAAAGGAGATAGAAGCAAAATATTTATTTGGAGGGCCAAATAAATACAAGTTTCGTTGGAAACTGGCATGGAGCTACTTTGACAAATTTCAAAGTGCCACAACTGGAATTGAAGTATTTGGAGAAGGATCAAGGACTTAGAATATTTGAAAACGAGACAGATTTGAAATGCAAGTTTGTTTGGGTTGATTCGATACGAATGGAATATTTATTGTAGCTCCCTAATATATTGGGAGGATATGTTCTAAAGAGAAATCACCATTGTGAATATCCCTCGATTTAAATGGACCGAAGATCCATATGATTTATTTAGTTGAGTTGCAAAAGAATTAGTGATATGATACATGATGACATGATGCAATGCAAAAATATGCAATGATGAATGCAACAAGCAAAACAAATCACATGAGATTCTCGGAAGCCATGGAAGGCATCTGGAGCGCTGGTCCTGGGGCGTCACACTATGGCTGCCATGCGTACCGACCACCAGATCTTCGAGGAGCACCTCGTCTTTGAGGCCACCGTCGACACCTCCACGCGATTGTCTACTTTAAAATACAGTTCGTGATGTTTTTTCAAGGCCACCGCTAGTGCCTTCTAGTGATTTGTCCTCTGTAATGTTAATATGCAATCTGATGCTCAGTTAACAGTTTGGTCCTCTGAAATGTAATGTTCAGTTAACACTTTGGTCCAATAATTGCTACATTTCGTAGTACTGTTCTCAAGCATTCTTTGTCTTGTTAAATGTCTTACCTTCTAGTACATGTTTCTATTCTGCAATGGCATGCTCAGTTAACTATTTTGGTTCATTTGGTCTGATGTCCAATTAACTATTTGGTTCAGTTCTGCAATTTGATTTTCATTTGTAGTGGGTACAATTTTGTATTGTTATGCATGTGAAATAAATCGAATTTGGCTATACTCAATACATATTCTACTGATAATATGACAACTCTCAGTTAACCTGATCAAGATCTTCCTTATGTGTGTTGCAGGGAAACAATGGGAGACACTGCGGTTTACCATCAAGGTTTGTTCAAGCATGGTCCTTTGGCTAATAGCACATTATTATGTAGTTGCGGGAATCATTCTAATATTTAGGTTTCTTACAATTTGGTCTTGCACATGTAGGTCCTGCTATCAGAGGTTTAGACCCACTGTTCGACCCATTTTGCATATGGGAAATGAGATGTCCATGAATATCAGTCAAGTCAAGAAACTCAGAAAGATTGTTAGGATCAAGAAACTTATGACAAATAACAACAAGATCTTTGTTTGCACAATGAAGAAGACATCAGTTAACTATAGGATGGTACTAACTCTTTTGCCTTGTTTTTACCCCTTGCGCCATTTCAAAATTTATAACAGCTATTTATTTATATCTTTGTTTTCATTACTTTTCAAAGCAGTTCACCAATGATTACCTCTCAAACCACCTGCATGGTCAAGAGGCGAGGAAGGTATTCATTCAACACCCACGGTACAATATTGAAGTCTTGCTGAAGAGGACGAAGGTTGGGCGGGCAATTATCCATAGCCACTGGCCTAAAGTTGCAAGGACATTCAACATCACTAAAGGCTCAATATTTGCGTGTAGTTTCCCAGATGAGATTCATCTGTCTATTTACCGTGCATGATGCTACTTTCCAAAGGTTTTTGATGTTGCATGTGAAACTTGGTGCTGTTGTGTAATGGCGTAACTAAGTGCCGAAGCTATCTGATGTAATTCGATTATGAAATCCTGGTTGTTGTTATACGGATATGAAATATCTGGTGTGTTTGATAAGAAATATCAATTTGATTAGTACATGGATTATCAATAATAGGCTAATTACCCTACTTATTGGGGTTTTCTATTGCAGACGGTTACTCAGACGGCACCATGGGCAATGAACTCAAGCAACCCGCACGGTTTCTAGAAAGTAGGCCTGTTCGATCAACTAACAATCACACACAGCTTTCGGCAGAGAACTGTTTGCGTTAGGCCACCTTGCACAAACATTTCCACACACAAAAATGTGTGTGATATACCTACGAACGGAAAAAATTGGGTTTCGATGCCCCGCCAGATCGCACATGAGCTCATTTTGCCCCAGCCAGTGAGCCAGGAGGGCCTATCCCCGACGGTTTCTGGGTTGTGTGGGAAGGACCCCCCTATCGCCCACACTCACTTGGCGACGGTTCCAAATGCCGTCGCGGAAAGGGGTTAAAAACCGTTTGTATAGCACATCGTTGTACCAGTGTTGGAATTTCATCAGAAGTTTTATCCTATGCATCTGGTTCATCGAGATCGGAATTATATATATAATTTTTGGCCTCATGAAGGAGAAAGTATCGCTCAAGCTTGGGGGAGGCTTAATTCAATGTTATATTCATGCCCCAATCATGAGCTCTCAAGAGAAATTTTTATTCAAATTTTTTATGCTCGGCTTTCTCATAATGATCGATCCATGCTCGATACTTCTTGTACTGGTTCCTATATGAAGAAGGATATTGAATTCAAATGGGATTTATTGGAAAGAATTAAACGCAACTCTGAAGATTGGGATCTCGACGAAGGTAAGGAGTCAGGTATAAACCTTAAGTTTGATTGTGTTAAATCTATTATGGATACCGATGCTTTTCATGATTTTAGCACTAAATATGGACTTGACTCTGAGATAGTAGCTTCTTTTTGTGAATATTTTGCTACTCATGTTGATCTCCCTAAGGAGAAGTGGTTTAAATATCATCCTCCCATTGAAGTTAAAGTAGTTGAACCTGTTAAAGTTGAAGAAGAAACTATTATCTATAATGCTGATCCTATTGTTCCTATTGCTTACATTGAGAAACCACCTTTCCTTGTTAGAATAAAGGATCATGCTAAAGCTTCAACCGTGGTTCATAAAAGTACTACTAACACATATACACCCTCTGAGAAAATTAAAGTTCAACCCAATATTGCTATGGCTAAAGATCTCTTGGTGGATAATTTTGATGGGCATGTTATTTACTTCTGTGATGAAGCTGCTAGAATTGCTAAACCTGATACTAAAGGTAAACATAGACATGTTGTTGGCATGCCTGTTGTCGGTGTACAAAAAGAGGGGTACACTTTTTGTACCCCTATAACTGTGCACGGGCAGTCTGAGCCACGGATACCACCACACTGAGCAAGGCAAGGGAGGTGAGCCAACGTAAGGCCGAAGCTCAGGAGAAGCAGAACGACGCCAAGACCAAGATCACAAAGAGCAAAGGGGACGAAGCGGACCCCTCGACAAGATCCTTGTCGGGAGGCGGTTTTAGCAAACCTGGCAAGACCCTTGCCGTGGCAGCTCACCCCACACCTACGGAGTGAGTCACCCTTGAGTCCAGTGCCCCCATGGGGCAAGGATTCGGGAGACATCCCCGTGGTGGCATGCAGATCTTTGTGAAGACATTCAAGATCAGATACACCCTTTAGAAGATGATGATCCTTGGCGGGATCCCAGCCAAGGAGGACCACAAGGCCCCCGGCAAGAGCCTTGCCGGGGATGACAGCAGGCGCCACGGCAAGACCCTTGCCGGGGCCCCGGCAAGGCCCTTGCCAAGAACACCCGTAGGGCCACCATCAGGCCCACGCCAGTCAAACCTCCACCGCCGTTCGCATGCAGCTGCCGACCCAACCAGCTGGGCAGGCACCTGCGTGGCGGCATGCGGATCTTCATGGAGACCCACCACTGCGCCACCTTAGCTGCCTGCCTGCCTACATGGCACCGCGGGCGCCACTGGCCAGGGCGCGTGTCGACACGAGAGGGAGCGGCGACGGACAAGACATGGCTCTCCCCCGTCCCCGATAAAGTAAGGACACCTAAGCAGGACACATTAAATGCGCCTTGTCATGTAATGCGAGGGATAACCTCGCATCACTGTACCCTTTCCACCTCCTGTGTGCCACTGTGGCAACCCCTTTCCTATAAAAGGACGCCCGAGGCAAACAGGAAGAGGATTCGGCTTTTTGGAGCTCCTCACGCCCCATAGCTAGCTCAAGAACACAGATATACAATCCACCAAAGCAGGAGTAGGGTTTTACGCATCCTCGCGGCCCGAACCTGGATAAACGAACCGTGTGCTATCTGTTTGATCCGCTCTTCTCGCGACCCTGCGCCCCGCAACCGTAGTACGGATTCTTGTGACCCCATAGGTGTCGTTCCCACCGACATCTTTGGCGCGCCAGGTAGGGGGCGCAGTTGTGAGAATCGGCTCTAGCAGTTAGCCCGGCACTCCTTCATCTTCGTGACCCTTGAAGAAGAAAGGAGGCCAGAAGATCGATACCCGAGCGATCGCAAACAGAAGCTAA
The DNA here is from genome assembly GCF_018294505.1 of Triticum aestivum. Classification (NCBI taxonomy): domain Eukaryota; kingdom Viridiplantae; phylum Streptophyta; class Magnoliopsida; order Poales; family Poaceae; genus Triticum; species Triticum aestivum. Next base: position 494,295,186 of record NC_057809.1, on the reverse strand, counting down.
GTTGCACTGAACCCTTATTTGTGCTACCCTTCTTATTTGAGGTTATTCCCCCCGGAGATATTTGCTTTGTATGGGAAACCTGCACGCTAGGGGGCTCTACCACGATCGGCAACGCCCTTGCCCTGTTTCGAGTCCGGTCAACAGCTCAAGCGACTGCGTCGAGAATGGCAGAGTAGCCTTCCGCGATCAGCAACGCCACCAATTCTGACTCGAGTCAAGCTCGACAGTTCGAGCGGCCATGTTCAGAACGGAAAGGTGGCTCGTTTGGCAGCACGCGTACCCGGCTGGCCATGGGGATCCGTCCCCAAAACGCCGCTAGGGGCTTCCGTGCCGGCAAGCCTTCCCGATTGACGTAGGGCATGCATACAAAGAGGAATTGAACGGGGAAATAACATGCATGAAAATTAAGAGTACTTCAAAGTTATATTACATCACATCATAGCTGCAGTTCTAACTAAAGATAAAATTTGTCTTGGTCGGGAACCCGCAGCGGCGAAGAAGAACAGGATGCCTAATCCCGGCGCTGGCCTTCCACCCTCTTGATTTCGTCGATGCAGTCGGTGATGGGCTTGATGCGCTCCTTGAGCACCGTGAGGTCAGCACCATCCGGCAAGCTCTTCATCGCGGCCGCGAAGTCAAGATCGGGATTCCAGTACGCCATCTTGGTGAGGACCTTGGTCACGACCCTCCGGCAAAGTCGCCGGGCCTCCTCGGCCAGCGTGGCCGTCCTGTTGGAGTGAAGATAAGCCAAGGCTCCGAGGACGCCCTCGAAGAACAGGGTCAACTTGGTGTTGACGGTCCCGCTGCGCTCAGGGGCGTACCTCACGTTTGGCATCCCCATGGTGGCCAACTGCGAGGTGACCCTGCCGGCGACCTCCTCCAGACGGCTGATCCATCTGTTCTCGCCCGCCACATAATCCCGGTGGGAGGCGGCCTCGTTCGCCCGCAGCTGCTTCTCCTCCTCCAGGCTCCTGGTCAAGGTCTCCTCCTGAGCCCTGCTCTCCGACAGCATCTTCTCGAGATCCTCCAGCTTCAGCTTGAGGTCTCTGACGGAGTTTTGCGCTTCGGAGAGCTCCCCGGCCCTGCTGATGATCGCTCCTTGCACCTCCACCAAGGCGCTGTTGAGCGTGCTCTTCTCGTTGGACAGCTTGAGGGCCTGCTCCTTCAGCTCGTCATGCGCCACCTCCAACTCCCTTACCTTGCCGGCATGGGCCAGAGCCTGGGCATCGAGTGCCTCCTTGTGCCTCTGCTCCAACTTGCGAGTCCGCCGCGCGACAAGGGCCTCGAGCTCCTCATCCTTGCCACGGAGCGCTGCGGCAAGCTTCGCCTCACGCGCGGTGAGGTCCTCTTCCTGGGAATCCAGTGCGGCTTGATGCTGGTTCCGGACGGCCTCGGCCGCGGCAGCCAAGTTCGCCACCTGTTCCTGGGCCTTCTCGATGTCAGCCATCTTCATGGTGAGCTCGACATTGCGCTTGGCCAATTCCTCCTGAAGGGCCCTCTGCTCCTCGCGGGTCTGGTGGAACCAGGTCTGTGTCTCAGCAATGCGCGCCTTGAAATCCACCTCCGCCTGGTCCACTGTTGCCATCCTGGACTTAACCTTGTCCAGACGGACATGGTAGAGCGCCTGGAGTTTTCGGAAGTTGGCCCCCATAGCGCGAAAAAGCTGCTCTTCCGGAGAACCATCACCGCCAACGCCCGGCTCACCGACAACCTCAAGCCCGGTGGCGGCAAGCACCTCGCCGTCAAAGACTTCCCCTTCGGCGAGCACCCGGCTTGACGCCCCTGGGAGGTGGACGAAGAGATCGTCGCCCACCTTCAGATATCTGCCGGGGCCCGAGGTTGAGGGGGAGGGAGGCTGGTCACCCACCACCTCTTCCTCGGTGGAGGCCTTGTCGGCCTCACCGGCAGGTCCACCGCTGGCGCCCTCGGCAGAAGCCTCGTCGGTCGCCTTGGCGGCCCCCGCAGCGGCATCCCCGGCGGCACCCTTGGCGGCCTCGTCAGTGTCTTTGACGGCCTCCTCGGTGGCAATCCTGCTGGCCTCCACCGCGGCCTCCTCAGCAATATCCCCGACAATAGTGTCCACGTCCTCCATGTCTGTTGAAGGAGGCCTGGGCAGCAACGGGAGCAATGAAGCCAAGAAAAGAATAAGGAAAAAATAGAGACGAAGGACAGGCGACTCACCAGTGCCAGGCTGTGAAGCAGAAGTCCCCTCTCCGCCAACATTTGGCGCCATGGCAGAGCCACCAGCGCCCAAGTTCCCCTCTTCCTCCATGGGTGTGGGCATCGTGCCTGATGCCCTTGCCGGGGACCCGCGGCGGCGTAGTCGATTGGGGTGGTGTGTTAGGAGTAGCCTTCTGTGGCTCCTCCTGCTACCGCTCCCCTCCTGCAAAACCGGCAAGGTCAGCATCATAGCATCGAGCGCCTACCACATGTTGAGTAAGAAGAGGGTGATGAACTTACACTGGGGGCTGTGCCGGGGGCTGCTGTCCGGGCTGCTCAGCACCACCAGTGGTGTCGTTGAAGCCCCAGCCAGGGGCTGGCTGCTTGCCGAGGTCCTCGCCCTCTTCACCCTCTGGGCCAACGTCTATGTCTCCCTACGGAAGCAAAAATGGATCAAGACAAGCGACCCAATTCGAGGAAATGGAAATAACAGTAAGGAACGGAGAACTTACTCGTCATCCATCTCCTCCTCTTCCACCAGTTTCCTTTTCCTCTCCGGGCTGAGAGGCCCGAGATCAAAAGGGAACTCCACATCATCATCCAAGTCGATGCCTGCCGGAGGAGGCGAAGGAGGCGGCGGGGTTTGTGCACGCCCGGATGAGGAAGGGGTTGTCGCCTTCTTCTTCTCAGCGGCCCTCATCAGCCTCTTCGCTGCCGTGACCCTCATGTGGCGCCCGGACCCCTCCAGGGTCAATTGAGGCCGCGTAGCCCTGCCGGGCCGGACCGGCTCGCCGGAGCTAGACCGCCACAGGACTCGCCCTCTTCTCCTGGCTGGCGTCGAGCCCGCCGCCACGCCCTCCTCCTCCGACGACTCGTCGGCCGCGTCCTCGACAAGAGGAGCTCCGGTGTCGGCGCTGCTGGCCTCCTCGGTGGCCGCCGCCCACCGGGTGAGCTCCTCTTCCTTCGCCGCCGTTGCGGCCTTGTCCTCCACGCCCCGGCGCTACCGGCCTCCATGGCAAGCTGTGCCTCCCTCGCCCTAGTGGTGATGTAGTCCAGCTCTGCCTGGGTGGTGTCCATGATAAGCCACTGCTCGGCGTCGGCATTGACGTACACCTCGATCAGGGTGTCGAAGAATTGCTGCACATCCTCGTCCTTTGGCTCCTCCTAGCTCGGGACAGGGCCGTGCGCATTACAGTCCGGCATCATGGCGATGATCTCGGACCGACGCGAATTGTTGCACAACGGGACCACCCCCGCTGGCAGCTTGAAAAATGGCCCCTTGAGGGCCTTGCCAACCTTTGCGGCGGCCCTCGCGGCCTTGCCGGTCCGCTTGACCTCGCCATCGCGACCCACATCAAGCTGGAAAATCCGCTGGCAGAAGTGGGCATGCGCCAGCACTGTGAAGTTGTGATCGAGGCCGGGGCGGAGTCGCATAATGTCAGCCGGGTTTGTAAAGAGCCAAGCTGGCCTCCCCTTGCTGTGCAACGGGGCAATCCGGCGGCGAATGAAGTCCGCCCCGATCATCTCAAGGGTGAGTCTAGCCTGGGTGAGCCGGAGAATCTTGGTGGTGGCGACGGTGAGCCTCCCATCGGCGGCATCGACATCACTCCAATCGCTGCCACGGACCGGCGGCACTCGGCGGACCTTGCAGAATTCTGGCGAGTTTCATCTTCAATCCAGCACCACCAGCCATGCCATTCCTCCCACCTCTCCTTCACGGCACCGTCTGGGTACGGCCCCTTGGATCTTGGGATCCATGTGACGCAACCGGAGACGGCTCCTCCCGGCTGGATTCGAGGGAAGAAGTAATGGCGGAAGAGCGCCGTGTTGGGCTGCACCCCGGCAAAGCCTTCACAAAGATGCGCGAAGAAAGCCATGCACGCCACCACATTCGGAGTAAAATCCAAGAGGCGAAAGCCGAAGGTGCGCATAACGTCAGAGAAGAAATCGAAGAAAGGGGGCATAACCCGCAAGAAAAGTAATCAACAAAGAAGGGATACCGATTTGGGGCAGGATCAGCGCAAGCGGCAGGAATGACGCGCGTCGCCGGGTGTCCCGAATCCTCTCCCCCCGTCTTCACTACCCATAGGGGCTTGAAGGAGGCCCGGAGCTCTTGAACATCAATTGTCGACGGGAAGAAGAAGGCGGACTTCGTCCGGTCCCCCGACAGCGCACTCTCCGGCGGCTTCACCGTCCCGGCGCCCTTAGCCACCCCCTTGCCCTTGGCGAATTTGGGAGCCATGGCGACCAAGAAGTTCAGAGGGCTGAGGAAGGGGGATGGCGAAGCAACGAAGGCGGGCGACGGCGGAAGCTTAGGAAGGAAGGAAGAGAGGAAACGACGGCTCTGAGATTGGAAAAGGCACGAGGAAAGAGGAGAAAGTGAGCAGCGCGCCTGCGGTTATTCCTTTCTTATGGGGGAAAACAACGGGCCGCCTCCTTTCACATTAACTGTGATGTGACGCATGCCCGCGGGAAGCAACCCCACGCATGCCGCCCACGTCACACACGCCTCCCCACGCCGCGCCACACGCGGGAAGCATGGGAAGCACAGCGCGCGAAGAAACTTACCGCGGTAAAAACCGCCCCGCCTGCCCGCGCACCGTTTTTGGGACTAGCCCAACGACGCGATTGCGCTTACGTGTGGCCCAGGCCCGGGGGCTCCTGTCGGTGTACAAAAAGAGGGGTACACTTTTTGTACCCCTATAACTGTGCACGGGCAGTCTGAGCCAAGGTAAGGCCGAAGCTCAGGAGAAGCAGAACGACGCCAAGACCAAGACCACAAAGAGCAAAGGGGACAAAGCGGACCCCCCGGCAAGATCCTTGCCGGGAGGCGGTTTTAGCAAACCCGGCAAGACCCTTGTCATGGCAGCTCGCCCCACACCTACGGAGTGAGTCACCCTTGAGTCCACTACCCCCATGGGGCAAGGATTCGGGAGACATCCCCGTGGTGGCATGCAGATCTTTGTGAAGACATTCAAGATCAGATACACCCTTTAGAAGATGGTGATCCTTGGCAGGATCCCAGCCAAGGAGGACCACAAGGCCCCCGGCACGAGCCTTACCGGGGATGACAGCAGGCGCCACGGCAAGACCCTTGCCGGGGCCCCGGCAAGGCCCTTGCCAAGAACACCCGTAGGGCCACCATAAGGCCCACGCTAGTCAAACCTCTACCGCCGTTCACATGCAGCTGCCGACCCAACCAGCTGGGCAGGCACCTGCATGGCGGCATGCGGATCTTCGTGGAGACTCACCACTGCGCCACCTCAGCTGCCTGCCTGCCTACATGGCACCGCGGGCACCGCTGGCCAGGGCGCGTGTCGACACGAGAGGGAGCGGCGACGGACGAGACAGGTCTCTCCCCCGTCCCCGATAAAGCAAGGACACCTAAGCAGGATGCATTAAATGCGCCTTGTCATGTAATGCGAGGGATAACCTCACATCACTGTACCCTTTCCACCTCATGTGTGCCACTGTGGCAACCCCTTTCCTATAAAAGGACGCCCGAGGCGACCAGGAAGAGGATTCGGCTTTTTGGAGCTCCTCATGCCCCATAGCTAGCTCAAGAACACAGATATACAATCCACCAAAGCAGGAGTAGGGTTTTACGCATCCTCGTGGCCCGAACATGGATAAAGGAACCGTGTGCTATCTGTTTGATCCGCTCTTCTCGCGACCCCGCGCCCCGCAACCATAGTAGGGATTCTTGTGATCCCATAGGTGTCGTTCCCACCGACACCTGTTGTTTCTGTTAAAATAGGAGATCGTTGTTATCATGGCTTATGTGATGTGGGTGCTAGTGTGAGTGCAATTCCTTACACCTTATATAAAGAAATTATGAATGATATTGCACCTGCTGAGATAGAAGATATTGATGTTACTATTAAGCTTGCTAATAGAGAAACTATATCACTGATACGTCTCCATCGTATCTACTTTTCCAAACACTTTTGACCTTGTTTTGGACTCTAACTTGCATGATTTGAATGGAACTAACCCGGACTGATGCTGTTTTCAGCGGAATTGCCATGGTGTTATTTTTGTGCAGAAATAAAAGTTCTTGGAATGACCTGAAACTTCACGGAGAATATTTTTGGAATTTATAAAAAATACTGGCGAAAGAATCAACACCAGGGGGCCCACACCCTGTCCACGAGGGTGGGGGCGCGCCCCCTGTCTCTTGGGCCCCCTGAGGCACCACTGACCTCAACTCCGACTCTATATATTCAGGTTCGAGGAGAAAAAACCAAGGAGAAGGATTCATCGTGTTTTACGATACGGAGCCGCCGCCAAGCCCTAATCTTCATCGAGAGGGCTGATCTGGAGTCCGTTCGGGGCTCCGAAGAGGGGAATCCGTCGCCATCGCCATCATCAACCTTCGTCCACCACCAATTTTATGATGCTCACCGCCGTGCGTCAGTAATTCCATCGTAGGCTTGCGGGACGGTGATGGGGTGGATGATATTTATCATGTAATCGAGTTAGTTTTGTTAGGGTTTGATCCCTAGTATCCATTATGTTCTGAGATTGATGTTGCTATGACTTTGCTATGCTTAATGCTTGTCACTAGGGCCCGAGTGCCATGATTTCAGATCTGAATCTATTATGTTTCCATGAATATATGTGAGTTCTTGATCCTATTTTGCAAGTCAATAGTCACCTACTATGTGTTATGATCCGGTAACCCCGAAGTGACAATAATCGGGACCACTCCCGATGATGACTATAGTTTGAGGAGTTCATGTATTCACTAAGTGTTAATGCTTTGTTCCGGTACTCTATTAAAAGGAGGCCTTAATATCCCTTAGTTTCCAATAGGACCCCGCTGCCACGGGAGGGTAGGACAAAAGATGTCATGCAAGTTCTTTTCCATAAGCACGTATGACTATATTCGGAATACATGCCTACATTACATTGATGAACTGGAGCTAGTTCTGTGTCACCCAATGTTATAATTGTTGAATGAGGAATCGCCTCCGACATAATTATCCATCATTGATCCATTGCCTACAAGCTTTTCACATATTGATCTTTGCTTAGTTACTTTTTCGTTGCTACTGTTACAATCACTACAAAACCAATATGGTTACGTTTGCCAACGTTAGCATTACTTCCATATTACTTTGCTACTAAATACTTTGTTGTAGATATTAAGTCTTTCAGGTGCGGTTGAATTAACAACTCAACTGTTAATACTTTAGAATATTCTTTGGCTCCCCTTGTGTCGAATCAATGTTGCGATCCCCTATACTTGTGGGTTATCAAGACTATTTTTTGGCACCGTTGCCAGGGAGCATAGCTTTATTCTTTGAGTCACTTGGGATTTATATTTGTTGATCACTATGAAGAACTTGAAAGATGAAAGAACCAAGATTTTTCCCTCAACTACGAGGGGAGGTAAGGAACTGCCATCTCTAGCTCTATACTTGATTCACCTTCTGTTTTGAGTAAATTTGCGACACCTACTCCTGCTATTGATTCTGATATGTCGCATGTTATTCATGATTCCACTTCTGCTATGCATGATGCTTATGATGAAACTACTTCTATGCTTGATAATACTGTGCCACTAGGTGAATTTCTTGATGAACAACTTGCTAGGGTTAGAGAGAGTGAAATTATTGAAACTGATAATATTGATGAAAGTGATGATGAAGATTCTCCCCCTAGATATGAATTGCCTGTTGTACCTGAGTGTTATGTTATGGATGAAGAAACTGCTAGAGATTTTTTAGCTTGCAATGATAGATATTATCTTAAGAAATTATTAGCTAAGCTGACAGAAAAATCCTTGAATGCTAGAATGAAACATGACCCTGCTTTTACTACTTCACCTATATGTATCTCTGATAAGGATTATGAGTTCTCTGTCGATCCTGAGTTAATTACTTTGGTTGAATCTGATCCTTTTTATGGCTATGAATCTGAAACTGTTGTGGCACATCTTACTAAATTAAATGATATAGCCACCCTGTTCACTAATGAGGAAAAAATTCGTTACTACTATATCCTTAAGTTATTTCCGTTCTCATTAAAGGGTGATGCTAAACCATGGTTTAATTCTCTTGATCCTGGTTGTGTACGTAGTCCCCAGGATATGATTTATTACTTCTCTGCTAAATATTTCCCTGCTCATAAGAAACAAGCCGCCTTAAGGGAAACATATAACTTTGTGCAAATTGAAGAAGAGAGTCTCCCACAAGCTTGGGGGAGGCTTCTCTGATTACTTAATGCTTTGCCTGATCATCCTCTCAAGAAAAATGAAATACTTGATATCTTTTATAATGGACTAACTGATGCTTCCAGAGACCACCTGGATAGTTGTGTTGTTTGTGTTTTCAGGGAAAGAACTGTTGATCAAGCTGAATTGCTATTGAATAATATGTTGAGTAGTGATAATGATTGGACACTTCCTGAACCAACTCCTAAGCCAACTCCAAAGAAAAGGGGTATTCTATTTCTCAGTCCTGAAGATATGCAAGAGGCAAAGAAATCTATGAAAGAAAAGGGTATTAAAGCTAAAGATGTTAAGAATTTACCACCTATTGAAGAAATACATGGTCTTGATAACCCGACACAGGTAGTAAAGGTAAATTCTCTCTACAGATTTGATGAAGGTGATATTCCGCGTAATAAGTCTGCTAGCCAATGCTTGGATGAGTTTGATAATTTTATTGTTAAACAAGAAAACTTCAATGCTTATGTTGGTAGACAATTGAAATGTAATTCTTATATGACTGAACACTTGAGTGATTATATGTCTAGAGTTAAAGGTGAACTTAAACTTATTAGTAAACATGCTTCTATGGTTACCACTCAAGTAGAACAAGTACTTAAAGCTTAGAATGATTTGCTCAATGAATTAGATAATAAGAAAAATGAAAATGATGTTAGAGTTGTGACTAGAGGTGGTAAAATGACTCAGGAACCTTTGTATCCCGAGGGCCACCCTAAGAGAATTGAGCAAGTCTCTCAGAGAATTAATGTTGATGCACCTAGTTCTTCTAAGAAGAAGAAAAAGAAAAATGATAGGACTTTGCATGCTTGTAATGAACCTGTTGTTGACACACCTGAGAATCCCAATGATATTCCTTTTTCCGATGCTGAAACACAATCTGGTAATGAACATGAACATAGTAATAATATTAATGATGATGTTCATGTTGATGCTCAACCTAGCAATAACAATGATGTAGAGATCGAACCTGCTGTTGATCTTGATAACCCACAATCAAAGAATCAACGTTATGATAAGAGAGACTTCGTTGCTAGGAAGCACGATAAAAAAAGAGAACCACCGGTTCAGAAATCCATGCCTTTTCCTCCTAAACCATCCAAGAAAAAGGATGATGAGGATTTTGAGCGCTTTGTTGAAATGATTAGACCTATCTTTTTGCATATGCATTTGACTGATATGCTTAAAATGAATCCTTATGCTAAGTATATGAAAGATATTGTCACAAATAAAAGAAAGATACCAGAAGCTAAAATTTCCACCATGCTTGATAATTATACTTTTAAGGGTGGAATACCAAAGAAACTTGGAGATCCAGGAGTACCAACTATACCATGCTCCATTAAAAGAAACTATGTTAAAACTGCTTTATGTGATCTTGGAGTCGGTGTTAGTGTTATGCCTCTCTCTTTATATCGTAGACTTGATTTGAATAAGTTGACACCTACTGAAATGTCTTTGCAAATGGCTGATAAATCAACTGCTATACGTGTCGGTATTTGTGAGGATCTGCCTGTTGTGGTTGCAAACGTTACTATTTTAATGGACTTTGTTATTCTTGATATTCCCGAGGACGATAGTATGTAGATTATCCTTGGTAGACCCTTTTTGAATACTACGGGGGCTGTTATTGATTGCAACAAAGGCAATGTAACTTTTCATGTTAATGCTAATGAGCATACGGTACACTTTCCGAGGAAACAACCTCAAGTCCACAGTATTAATTCTATTGGAAAAACTTCTACGATTACTATTGGAGGTTTTTGAATTTCCTCTTCCTACCGTCAAGAAGAAATATGATATTCTTATTGTTGGGGATGTGCATATCCCTGTTGAGGTAACCTAGCGTTATTCGAAAATTCTCCGGTTTCATGTTATTCGAAAAGAGTTTGTTAACAAGACTTGATCAACCTTGTTAGTGGATTCCTTTTGATGAGCATGAGATGGTTGAAGTTAGAAAGCACAACTCTCTGTACCCTCCTTTTACTTTCTGTTATTTAGATTAAATAAAGTAAAAATAGTATTTTCTGTCTGTTTTCTGAATTATCCTTGCAAGAAAAAATACCCCGAAAATAGAAGTTCTCCAAATGCCCTGAAAATTTTATATGATTTTTTTGTAGAATATTTAAGAATTATTGGCACTTAGAACACACCAGAGGGCCTCACCACCTGGCCACGAGGGTCCAGGGCGCGCCCCCTGCCTCGTGGACCCCACATGGCCCCCCTCCACTTATTCCTGCACCCACACACTTCGTCTTCCTCCAGAAAAAATCCTCACATAGCTCAAACCCGAGTTCTAGCTCATCTTGCTACCATTTTCGATCTCCTTGCTCAAAGCTCCATTCACAAAACTGTTTTGAGGGACTGTTCTTCGGTATGTGACTCCTCCAATGGTCGAGGCAGGCATCAAGGATGAATTTGACGCATATGTGCATAACGCTGATCTTGAGAGCTTCGTGTCAGATAAGTGCCGGCAATACCTCTATCTAAATGATTCATTTGTGAGAAGGTTTAAATTTACATCCTCGCGCAATTCTCACGCTGTTTTATTTGATCTTTATGATAAATCATATACCATGGACCTAGAAGATTTTAATACTGCTTGTAAACTCCCGCACTGGGGCAATGTTAGTGAACCTCGCAAATCTGAATATGAAGACTTTCTTGCTAGTATTACTGTGGACGAATCTAGGGAAATGACACAAGCTACCATAGAGAATTCATTCCCCCTCCATACATTATTTTGCTCTCTTCATTGGTAGATGCATTAACGGGAAATATGAGGCTTGTCACATGTGCGTTCCAGATCTTAGTGTCCTCAAGAGTGCGGTATTAGGTGATAAACAATATAACGTGGGGGCTATTGTTGCACGTGTGTTGCATCACAACAGTATAAGTGGAGATTTGTTTGGTGGAATTTATGCAACTCATGTAGCTAACTATCTTGATATACCCATACATGGAAATGATATTGAGTTGCCTCCTGCTTATCTAGATTATGAGGCTATGGTTCGCCCCCAGTTTCTTGAGAGGAACGATCAGTTCCTCTAGTACCGACTAATCTTTGACAGATGGCGCACCGTCCATGTTGCTCTCCCTGCTCCTACTTTCTTTGACTTTTAGGAAAAAAGGAGATATGTTATAACCAGGGAGGAGGCGAACGAGTACGAGAGGAGGACGGAGGCAGCTCACCTCCAAGCTGCAGCCCGTCAGGCAGTAGCTGCTGCATCTCAGTACGACCCCAGTTACAACTTTGGATATCCACCAGGCTAGCCATGGCCCTAGACCAACTTAGGCCAAAAGCCTAAGCTTGGGGGAGTACATATTTCTCACCGACATTACATTCATGTTTCACACACTCATTCCAGTTGTCGGTGCTCATGCTTTTTCATTGTACTATCCATGCTAGTTTAATTTCTTTTTAAGCCTTCTTCTTGTGTGTTTGAAAAAACTTAAGAAAAAACCCAAAAAATTAGTTGTAGCTTTTAGCTAGTTTACTTTCCATGCTTGTAGTAGTAGTGATTAAAAAGAAACCCAAAAATATTTCTCATTCTTCTTTTGCTTGTTGGGAGCTTTCCCGTGTAAATAGTTTCGTTTCTTTTCTTTTCTTTGGGGGTCGAGAGGAGAAGACCATGATGAAAATGTTGAGTGGCTCTCATATGCATTATTGTTGATCTAACAAAGAGCCCATATTAACTTGTCTTCTCCCTTGTATTTAATGCTTGCAGATTCCAGGTTAGTCCAATGCGCGTGCACTATTATTATTATCCACACCGTTCGGTCGTGCAAGTGAAAGGCAATAATGACGATATATGATGGACTGATTGAGATGAGAGGAGCTGGTATGAACTTGGCCTATCTTGTTTTTGTAAATATGGTTAGTTCATCGTGCCTGATTCGGCCTATTATCAATGAAACATGTTTGCAATGACAATTAGAGATTATAGTTGCTCATGCCATGCTTAATTAGCTAGGAGTTTATAATGGTTGTGATGTGGTATGATAGGGTGGTATCCTCCTTTGAACGATTCGAGTGGCTTGACTTGGCACATGTTCACACATGTAGTTGAAACAAAATTAACATAGCCTCCATGATATTTATGTTCATGGTGAATTATATCCTACTGATGCTTGCACTTAGTGTTGATTAATTTTAATGCATGTTCATGATTGTTGCCGCTCTCTAGCTGGTCGCTTCCCAGTCTCTTTCTAGCCTTCACTTGTACTAAGCGGGAATACTGCTTGTGCATCCACTCCCATAAACCCCAAAGTTATTCCATATGAGTCCACCATACCTTCCTATAAGCGGTATCTACCTGCCATTCCAAGTAAATTTGTATGTGCCAAACTCTAAACCTTCAAATGAAATTATGCTTTGTATGCTCGAATATCTCATGTATCAACTAGGGTTGTCTATATCTTCCATGCTAGGTGGGGTTATTCTCATGAGGAGTGGACTCCGCTCCTCATTCACGAGAAAATGGCTGGTAACTGGGATGCCCAGTCCCATGCTTAAATTAAAATAATTGCAAACAAAACTCCCCCAGGATTGTTGTTAGTTGGAGGCACCCGTTGTTTCAGACAAGCCATGGATTGATGTTTGTTGGTGGTAGGGGGAGTATAAACTTTACCATTCTGTTTGGGAACTGCCTATATTGTGTGTAGCATGGAAGATATCGAGATCTCTCGATTGTTATGTTGACAATGAAAGTATACCACTCAAAATATTATTCATCTCTGTTTCAAAAATCGAGCTCTGGCACCTCTACAAATCCCTGCTTCCCTCTGCGAAGGGCTGATACGTCCATTTTGCATCATGCTTTTATATCGATATTTATTGCATTATGGGTTGTTATTATACATTATGTCACAATACTTATGCCTATTCTCTCTTATTTTACAAGGTTTACATGAAGAGGAGGAATGCCGACAGCTGGAATTCTGGGCTGGAAAAGGAGCAAATATTATAGACCTATTCTGCACAGCTCCAAAAGTCCTGAAACTTCATGGAAGTCATTTTTGGAATTAATAAAAATACTGAGCGAAGAAAGTACTAGAGGGGGCCCACACCCTGGCCACGAGGGTGGGGGCCGCGCCCTACCACTCTGGGCGCGCCCCCTGCCTCGTGGGCCCCCTGTTGGCCCTCCGATGCCCATCTTCTGCTATATGAAGTCTTTCGTTGAGGAAAAAAATCATAAGCAAGCTTTCGGGAAGAAACTCCGCCGCCACGAGGCGGAACCTGGGCGGAACCAATCTAGGGCTCCGGTAGAGCTGTTCTGCTGGGGAAACTTCCCTCCGGGAGGGGGAAATCATCACCATCGTCATCACCAACGATCCTCTCATCGGGAGGGGGTCAATCTCCATCAACATCTTCACCAGCACAATCTCATCTCAAACCCTAGTTCATCTCTTGTATCAAATCTTTGTATCCAAACCTCAGATTGGTACTTGCGGGTTGCTAGTAGTGTTGATTACTCCTTGTGGTTGATGCTAGTTGGTTTGCGCGGTGGAAGATCATATGTTCTGATCCATTATGCATATTAATACCCCTCTGATTATGAACATGAATATGCTTTGTGATTAGTTACGTTTGTTCCTGAGGACACGGGAGAAGTCTTGCTCTAAGTAGTCATGTGAATTTGGTATTCATTCGATATTTTGATGAGATGTATGTTGTCATCCCTCTAGTGGTGTCATGTGAACGTCGACTACATGACACTTCAACATTGTTTGGGCCTAGAGGGAGGCATTGGGAAGTAATAAGTAGATGATGGGTTGCTAGAGTGATAGAAGCTTAAACCCTAGTTTATGTGTTGCTTTGTAAGGGGCTGATTTGGATCCATATGTTTCATGCTATGGTTAGGTTTATCTTAATACTTCTGTTGTAGTTGCGGATGCTTGCAATGGGGGTTAATCATAAGTGGGATGCTTGTTCAAGTAAGGACAATACTCAAGCACCGGTCCACCCACATATCAAATTATCAAAGTACCAAACGTGAATCATATGAATGTGATGAAAACTAGCTTGACGATAATTCCCATGTGTCCTTGGGAGCGCTTTCCTTCATATAAGAGTTTGTCCAGGCTTGTCCTTTGCTACAAAAAGGATCGGTCCATCTTGCTGCACCTTATTTACTTTTATTACTTGCTACTTGTTACAAATTACCTTATCACAAAACTACCTGTTACCTATAATTTCAGTGCTCGCAGAGAATACCTTACTGAAAACTGCTTATCATTTCCTTCTGCTCCTCGTTGGGTTCGACACTCTTACTTATCGAAAAGGCCATGATAGATCCCATACACTTGTGGGTCATCAAGGGCCCATCTATTTACTTTTATGCTGAGTCATCATCCTCTTATTAAAAAGCACCAGTCGAAAAGCACCGCTGTCATGTGCATGCATTAATATTAGTTTACATTGAGTATGACTGTGACTGGATCTCTTATACCATGAATTACAATGTTTAGTTAGTCCTTGAACTTTAGAGGTTGAAAGATCGTGGATGTAGCCTAGAGGGGGGTGAATAGGCATTTAAAAAATTTACGGTTTAGGCTTGAACAAATGTGGAATAAACCTAGCATTTAATTTGTCAAGCACAAAACCTAAAACAACTAGGCTCACCTATGTGCACCAACAACTTATGCTAAGCAAGATAAGCAACTATGAGATAGCAAGATATATGACCAAGAACAATATGGCTATTACAAAGTAAAGTGCATAAGTAAAGGGCTCGGGTAAGAGATAACTGAGGCACGCGGAGACGATGATGTATCCTGAAGTTCACACCCTTGCGGATGCTAATCTCCGTTTGGAGCGGTGTGGAGGAACAATGCTCCCCAAGAAGCCACTAGGGCCACCGTAATCTCCTCACGCCCTCGCACAATGCAAGATGCCGTGATTCCACTAAGGGACCCTTGAGGGCAGTCACCGAACCTATACAAGTGGCAACCCTTGGGGGCGGTCACCGAACCCGTACACTTTGGCAACCCTTGGGGGCGGTCACTGGAACCCGTCAAATTGCTCGGGGCGATCTCCACGGCCTAATTGGAGACCCCGATGCTTGCCCAGAGCTTTACACCACAATGATTGAGCTCCAAACACCACCAACCGTCTAGGGCACCCAAGCACCCAAGAGGAACAAGCTCAAGGGTACCAAGCACCCAAGAGTAATAAGCTTCTCAACTTGTAACTTCCACGTATACCGTGGAGAACTCAAACCGATGCGCCAAATGCAATGGCAAGGGCACACGGAGTGCCCAAGTCCTTCTCTCTCAAATCCCACCGAAGCAACTAATGCTAGGGAGGAAAATGAGAGGAAGAACAAGAAGGAGAACACCAAGAACTCCAAGATCTAGATCCAAGGGGTTCCCCTCACATAGAGGAGAAAGTGATTGGTGGAAATGTGGATCTAGATCTCCTCTCTCTTTTCCCTCAAAAACTAGCAAGAATCCATGGAGGGATTGAGAGTTAGCAAGCTCGAAGAAGGTCAATAATGGGGGAAGAACACGAGCTCAAAGGATAAGACTCAATGGGGAAGAAGACCCCCTTTTATAGGAGCTCCCGAATCCAATAGTTATGTGCTCAGTCCGCGCATGAGCGGTACTACCACTCAGGGGAGCGGTACTACCGCCCGGGCGGTAGAACACGGAGAGCGGAGCAAAACAGAGTGCGAGGCAGAGCCGTATGAGCGGCACTACCGCTGGAGCCAGTGGTACTACCGTTGGCCACAACGGTACTGCCGCTTGGCCCAGCGGTACTACCGCTGGGACCGCGCACATCGCCTACCACGAGCACAGGGAGAAGGAACAGGGAGGAGGGCCATTGAGCGGCACTAGGAGCAGTGGTAGCTACGGTACTACCGCACATGAGCGGTACTACCGCTCCTACTGCCACCCCTACTGCCACTGAACCTGACACGAGAAAACCACGTCTCGAGTCGAGGCGGTACCAGCGCGGAACCGGAGCCATACTACCGCTTATGGCCATGGGCGGTACTACCGCTGTGGGACAACGGTACTACCGCTTGTGGCGATACGCGGTACTGCCGCTTCGGCCCAGCGGTACTACCACTGGCGCGATCCTAATGCCACTTCCATGAAAAAAGTATACTCCAAGGAAAACCAGAACTGCCAAAACTTCTGCAAATGAGCTCCGAATTGAGCAAACTCAAGCTTGTTGGATACAAGATGATGAGTAGCATCAAAACAAATGGAGGAGTGAAAGCTCCAACAGCGAAGAACGGGCATAACCCCCAACATCGAAAACATCATAGAAGATGCAAGTGAACTCCATTTTCGATGAACTCGAGCTTGTCATCAAGATGACCATAAGCTCCAAAACTCTCAAAGAGAACCAAACAAGAACCAACAAAGATGATGCAAGGATGCAATGGTGTGAGCTCTCTACGAACGATACGATCAAGCTACTCATCAAGAGCCCCCCTTGATAGAACGGCAATCGATCCTATAACCCGGTCTCCCAACTACCACTATGAGACCGGTAAAATAGAAAACCTATCAGGGGCAAACCTTTGTCTTGCACATAGTCCACTTGAGCTAGATGATGACGATCTTGACTCCCTCAAGTTGGACCACCTTTCTTGATTGTGTTGGCTCGATGAAGACTAGTTGATTTCTCCCCCATACTCCACCATGGGTGAGCCACTCTTCGGCACAACTTCATAAATCCATTGTTACCATAATGTACGGCAAGCTTCAAGCATTTGATCTCTTCATGATGCTCCACCTGAACTTGCACATCGCAACCTAACCCCACAAAGAACTCTGACGAAAACCATGGGTTAGCAAACAAAGAGTAATGGACAATGCTTACCATACCACGGGATCACTTGATCCCTCAGTACATCTTGTATGCTTTGTGTGTTGAACAACTTGATTCATTCCTAACTTAATCTTGATCAACCTTGAATCTTTCCAATTCTCTTCATTTGGATGATGTCTTGAAGGTAGACATGAATGATCACACAATCTTCTTCTTCAAGACATGCTTGCAATAAGCTCAACACTCACATGACCAATCTTTGGATAATTCCTTGAATAGCACCTTGGTCGACACAAACTCTCCTTGAAACCAACACATGTACTCCAAGAGAAGCCTATGGACAAAACCTTCAAATATAACTGAAGGCAACCATTAGTCCATAGAGATTGTCATCAATTACCAAAACCAAACATGGGGGCACCGCATGTTCTTTCAGAGGTGCTCTTCATTTATGTTTTGCGGTCTCAGAAAGGGCTAGTGAGATACCATCTTGTTATATTATATTATGATTGTTTTGGGAAAGTGTTGTCATCTGAGATTTACTATTATTACTCGCTAGTTGATTATGCCATTGATATGAGTAAACATGAGACCTAAATGTTATTGTGAATATTGTTAGTTCATAATATTTGCTGAAAACTTGAATGTTGTCTTACATATTTACAACAAGAAGATCAAACAGAGTTTGTAAAAGTTTTTCTTTATCACTTTCAGTTTGTCAACTGAATTGCTTGAGGACAAGCAATGGTTCAAGCTTGGGGGAGTTGATACGTCTCCATCGTATCTACTTTTCCAAACACTTTTGACCTTGTTTTGGACTCTAACTTGCATGATTTTAATGAAACTAACTTGGACTGACGCTGTTTTCAGTAGAATTGCCATGGTGTTATTTTTGTGCAGAAATAAAAGTTCTCGGAATGACCTGAAACTTCACGGAGAATATTTTTGGAATTTATAAAATATACTGGCGAAAGAATCAACACCAAGGGGCCCACACCCTGTCCACAAGGGTGGGGGGCGTGCCCCCTGTCTCTTGGGCCTCCTGAGGCTCCACTGACCTCAACTCCGACTGTATATCTTCACGTTCGGGGAGAAAAAACCAAGGAGAAGGATTCATCATGATTTACGATACGAAGCCGCCGCCAAGCCCTAATCTTCATCGGGAGGGCCGATTTGGAGTCCGTTCGGGGCTCCGGAGAGGGGAATCTGTCGCCATCGCCATCATCAACCTTCGTCCATCACCAATTTCATGATGCTCACCGCCGTGCGTCAGTAATTCCATCGTAGGCTTGATGGACGGTGATGGGTTGGATGAGATTTATCATGTAATCGAGTTAGTTTTGTTAGGGTTTGATCCCTAGTATCCATTATGTTTTGAGATTGATGTTGCTATTACTTTGCTATGCTTAATGCTTGTCACTAGGGCCCGTGTGCCATGATTTCAGATATGAATCTATTATGTTTCCATGAATGAGTTCTTGATCCTATTTTGCAAGTCAATAGTCACCTACTATGTGTTATGATTCGGTAACCCCGAAGTGACAATAATCGGGACCACCCCTGGTGATGACTATAGTTTGAGGAGTTCATATATTCACTAAGTGTTAATGCTTTGTTCCGATACTCTATTAAAAGGAGGCCTTAATATCCCTTAGTTTCTGATAGGACCCCGCTGCCACGGGAGGGTAGGACAAAAGATGTCATGCAAGTTCTTTTCCATAAGCACGTATGACTATATTCGGAATACATGCCTACATTACATTGATGAACTGGAGCTAGTTCTGTGTCACCGTATGTTATAATTGTTGCATGAGGAATCGCCTCTGACATAATTATCCATCACTGATCCATTGCCTACGAGCTTTTCACATATTGATCTTTGCTTAGTTACTTTTCCGTTGCTACTGTTACAATCACTACAAAACCAATACTGTTATGTTTGCCAACATTACCGTTACTTCCATATTACTTTGCTACTAAATACTTTGCTGCAAATATTAAGTCTTTCAGGTGCGGTTGAATTGACAACTCAACTGTTAATACTTGAGAATATTCTTTGGCTCCCCTTGTGTCGAATCAATAAATTTGGGTTGAATACTCTACCCTCGAAAACTGTTGCGATCCCCTATACTTGTGGGTTATCAATCACCAATTGGGATTGTTAGAGATGTTGAAGTCTTGTGTGGGAAAATTAAATATCCTACTGATTTTCTTGTTCTTGGTTCCCAACAAGATAATTTTTGTCCCATTATATTTGGTAGACATTTCTTGAATACTGTTAATGCTAAGATAGACTGTGAGAGAAAATTGTTACTGTTGGTTTGGGAGATATGTCTCATGATTTTAATTTCTCTAAATTTCATAGACAACCCCATCATAAAGAATTGCCTAGTAAGGATGAAATTATTGGTCTTGCTTCTATTGCCGTGCCTCTTGTTGATCCTTTAGAACAATATTTGCTAGACCATGAAAAAGATATGTTTATGAATGAAAGAAGAGAAATAGATGAAGTATTCTTTAATCAGGGACCTATTTTGATGCACAATTTGCCTGTTGAAATCCTTGGAGATCCTCCTCCGCCTAAGGGCGATCTCGTGTTTGAGCTTAAACCACTACCTGATACTCTGAAATATGCTTATCTTGATGAAAAGAAGATATATCCTGTTATTATTAGTGCTAACCTTTCAGAGCATGAAGAAAAGAAATTATTGAAAACACTAAAGAAGCACTGTGCCGCTATTGGACATACTCTTGATGATCTAAAGGGCATTAGTCCCACTCTATGTCAGCACAAAATTAAATTGGAGAAAGATGCTAAACATGTTGTTGATCATCAACGACGGTTAAATCCTAAGATGAAAGAAGTGGTAAGAAATGAAATACTAAAGCTTCTGGAGGCAGGTATAATTTATCCTACTGCTGATAGTCAATTGGTAAGCCCTGTTCATTGTGTCCCTAAGAAGGGAGGCATTACTATTGTTCCTAATGATAAGAATGAATTGATTCCTCAAAGAGTTGTTACAGGTTATAGAATGGTAATTGATTTTCGCAAATTGAATAAAGATACTAGAAAATATCATTACCCTCTACCTATTATTGATCAAATGCTAGAAAGATTGTCCAAACATACACATTTTTTTTGCTTTCTAGATGGTTATTCTGGTTTCTCTCAAATACTTGTGTCAAAAGAGGATCAAGAGAAGACCACTTTTACTTGCCCTTTCAGTACCTTTGCTTATAGACGTATGCCTTTTGGTTTATGCAATGCACCTGCTACCTTTCAAACATGTATGACTGCTATATTCTCTGACTTTTGTGAAAAGATTGTTGAGGTTTTCATGGATGATTCCTCCATTTACGGAACTTATTTTGATGATTTCTTAAGCAACCTTGACCGAGTTTTGTAGAGATGTGAAGAAACTAATCTTGTGTTGAATTAGGAGAAGTACCACTTTATGGTTAATGAAGGTATTGTCTTGGGGCATAAAGTTTCTGAAAGAGGTACTGAAGTTGATAAAGCTAAAGTAGATTGTATTGAAAAGATGTCGTGTCCTAAAGATATCAAAGGTATAAGAAGTTTCCTTGGTCATGCTGGTTTCTATAGGAGGTTTATTAAAGACTTCTCTAAAATTTCTAGGACTCTCACTAATCTCTTGCAAAATATGTTCCTTTTGTTTTTGATGATGATTGTGTAGAAGCATTTGAAATACTTAAGAAAGCCTTGATTTCTGCACCTATTGTTCAGCCACCTGATTGGAATTTACCCTTTGAAATTATGTGTGATGCTAGTGATTATGCTGTTGGTGCTGTTCTAGGACAAAGAGTTGATAAGAATTTAAATGTTATTCAGTATGCTAGTAAGA
Source organism: Triticum aestivum (assembly GCF_018294505.1). Classification (NCBI taxonomy): domain Eukaryota; kingdom Viridiplantae; phylum Streptophyta; class Magnoliopsida; order Poales; family Poaceae; genus Triticum; species Triticum aestivum. The sequence continues at coordinate 494,274,146 of NC_057809.1, read as the reverse complement.
CTCTAGACAGTGCACAGAGAAATTATGCTACCACTGAAAAAGAATTTTTAGCAGTTTTCAGACCTTATATTGTTGATTCCAAAGTAACTGTTCACACTGATCATGCTGCTATTAAATATCTTATGGAAAAGAAAGATGCTAAACCTAGACTTATTAGATGGGTTCTCTTGCTACAAGAATTTGATTTGCGTATTATTGATAGAAAGGGAGCTGAGAACCCTGTTGCAGACAACTTATCTAGGTTAGAGAATGTTCTTGATGACCCACTACCTATTGATGATAGCTTTCCTGATGAGAAATTAAATGTCATAAATGCCTCTCATAATACTCCATGGTATGTTGATTATGCTAATTATATTGTTGCTAAATTTATACCACCTAGTTTCACATACCAGCAAAAGAAAAAGGCTTTCTATGATTTAAGGCATTACTTTTGGGATGACCCACACCTTTATAAAGAAGGAGTAGATGGTGTTATTAGATGTGTACCTGAGCATGAACAGGAACAAATCCTACGCAAGTGCCACTCCGAGTCTTACGAAGGACACCACGCTGGAGATAGAACTGCACATAAGGTATTGTAATCCGGTTTCTATTGGCCCACTCTCTTTAAGGATGCTCGCAAGTTTGTCTTGTCTTGTGATCAATGTCAAAGAATTGGTAATGTTAGTAGACGTCAGGAAATGCCTATGAATTATTCACTTGTTATTGAACCATTGATGTTTGGGGCTTTGATTATATGGGACCTTTTCCTTCCTCTAATGGGTATACACATATTCTAGTTGTTGTTGATTACGTTACTAAGTGGGTAGAAGCTATTCCAACTAGTAGTGCTGATCATAACACTTCTATTAAGATGCTTAAAGAAGTTATTTTTCCAAGGTTTGGAGTCCGTGGATATTTAATGACTGATGGTGGTTCACATTTTATTCATGGTGCTTTCCGTCAAATGCTTGCTAAGTATGATGTTAAACATAGAATTGCATCTCCATATCATCCTCAGTCTAGTGGTCAAGTAGAATTGAGCAATAGAGAGATCAAATTAATTTTGCAAAAGAATGTTAATAGATCTAGAAAGGATTGGTCTAAGAAACTTGATGATGCATTATGAGCTTATAGAACTGCTTATAAGAATCTTATGGGTATGTCTGCATATAAAATGGTTTACGGAAAAGCATGTCACTTACCTCTTGAGCTAGAACATAAGGCATATTGGGCTATTAAAGAGCTCAATTATGATTTCAAACTTGCCGGTGAGAAGAGGTTATTTGACATTAGCTCACTGGATGAATGGAGAACCCAAGACTACGAGAATGCCAAGTTGTTTAAGAAAAAGTTAAAAGATGGCATGACAAAAGGATACAAAAGCGTGAGTTTAATGTAGGTGATCATGTTTTGCTATACAACTCTCGTTTAAGATTTTTTGCAGTAAAGCTTCTCTCTAAATGGGAAGGCCCTTACATTATCGAGGAGGTCTATCGTTCTGGTGCCATAAAAATCAACAATGCCGAAGGCACAAATTTGAAGGTGGTAAACGGTCAAAGAATCAAACATTATATCTCAGGTACTCCCATAAATGTTCATACCAATATTATTAATACCGTGACACTGGAGGAGTACATAAGGGACACTTTCCAAAATGTTTCAAACTCCAAAAAGGAATAGGTATGTGATACGATAAGTACACCGACTCCAAATAATTTTTATCCGTTTTGGAATATTTATAAAATTAGGAAAATTAAAAGTAGTCCGAGAGAGACACGAGGCCACCACAAGGGTGGAGGGTGCGCCCTACCCCTGCCCCCCCCGTCCTTGTGGCCACCTCGTGTGCCTTCCGGACTCTGTTTTCTTGCATGATACTCCTTATGGTTGGTAAAAATTCATTATATAATCTCCTGAAGGTTTTGACCACCGTACCACGACAATATCTCATGTTTTCGTTTCTAGCTATTTTCTGCCAGATTTTGCAAGGCTAAGCATCATGTCGTCCCCCTCCTGCAACAACGTGGGCGACGATGCTTGGCTAATGAAGATAGAGATGAAGAGAGAAGAACTCGGGGAAATCAAGGAGGGTGATAAGGTCAAGAAGGCCTTGGAAGATCAAGTTCCGGCAGTAGAAGGAGAAGACATCCTTCAACCTTACTACAATCACCTTACTCCTACTGAAATTGAAGCTTTCAAGATCATTGAAATAGTTCGTGTGCAAAACAAGTATCTCACTCGTGAAAATATTCTGTTGCAAGAGTACATCACCGCACTCAAGGGCATTATTCACAAAGTGGAGGATCTCCTACGCTCGATGTGTGACACGTCTTCATCAACAACTCCATCATCCTCACCTCCGAAGAAAGAGATCTAAATACATGGGTATGGGCACTACCCTTGGCAACTGCCAAGCTTGGGGGAGTGCCCCGGTATCGTATCACCATCACATCTTTATCTTTATCGTTTTTCTTAGTTCGATCCTTTTGGTTATATCTTGTTCTAGTAGAATAAAGTTTTAGTATGATCTAGCTTTGAGTTTTGCTTTATGTTTCCTCTATGTAATCGAGTCCTTGAGATATATAATAAAGAGTAGTTTTGAGATAAGGGCTTTGCCTTCTTGCTATGATCTTGAGGGAATAAAATAGAAGAAAGGATAAAAAGAAATAAAAGATCATATATTGATCTTATGGAGAGTAATGACTTCACATATAAAAGGTATTGTCGGATTTCGGGTTCCGGCAGACCCTTGAGGTTCGAACACTGGGGTGCGCATGGAGATTTCGCCTTCTACCTACCTGCACCCCTCCGCCTCGCTAAGATCTAAGCTATGGAAAGAACAGCACAAGAGACACAGGGTTTATACTGGTTCAGGCCACCGTTGTGGTGTAATACCCTACTCCAGTGTGTGGTGTGGTGGATTGCCTCTTGGGCTGATGATGATGAGCAATACAAGGAAGAACAGCCTCGCGAGGGCCTGTTCTTGGCTGGGGGGATGAACTGCTAGGAGGAGTTCAGTCGCCCTTCTCTCTCTCTCTGTGGTGCTACTCGATCCGATCCTAGCTAGTTTGTCTCTTGGCTTCAAGATTCTCCCTTCTTGATTGCCCCCCTACCCTGGGGGTGGCTAGTCCTATTTATAGGCAAAGGCCCTGGGCCTCTTCCCAAATATTGAGCGGGAAGGGTGCCAACAATTGGCCATTTTGAAGGGGAACATCTGGTACACTTATCCTGACTAAAGTTGGTCCTCGCCTGCCAAAGGCTCTGGTGGTGACGATGGCTTGGGCTCCACAATGACTTCCTCCCTGCCGTTGGACTGGTCTTGGTCTCGTTGCACCGAAACGGGTGCCTTTGCTTGATGCTCTCGCCTGCGCTTGCTCCCTTTGCACCAAAGAGGAAAGGAGGACACTGCACGGTTGGCGCCCGCCTGGAGCCTTTGGTTGTCATGGCTTGCATCACGGGCACCTCGTGAGGTACCCCGCCTTGATCTCTCCGCCTCCTCGCGATCCAGCCTGATGAGGCCGTGCCTGAGGAAGCTCCGTGTCGTCCGCCCCGCGAGGCTTGGCCCCTCGCGAGGGTCTTGGGTCTGTGTTGATGAAGATGGGCCACGTTGGGCCCCCTTTTGAGCCACGCCGCAGGCCGCAGGCAGGCAAGTCTGGGGACCCCCGTTCCTAGAACGCCGACAGTAGCCCCCGGGCCCAAGGCGCACCCGGACTTGGCCGTGCAGGGAGGTGAAAGGGCAAGAGCGAAGCGCCGCGGGCCCTAACAGCCTGCGGCCTTGGGCGCCACGTGGCGGTTGACTGGACGTGGGCGCCTCAGCAACCGCGCGAGTTGATAAGGGAGCGACATCTGCCTAGACTTTGCTTTTTTTGCTTTCTCCGGTTGCTGCTCAGATCCCCTTTCTTGCGCCTCTCCTTCCTTCCTCCAAAATTTCCAGATCTACTCCGACCGCGTGACCTAGGAAGCCATGGCGCCTCGTCAGTCCCCGGCTGGAGCTTGGTACTCGTCTGCCCTGGACTCGCCAAACATGTCGGAGGCGAGCCTCGCCTGGTTGCGCCGGATGGCGGCGGTGCAGGGCATCGACGGGGCAAAGGCGTTCAAGGATGGCTCCGCCACCCCTGAGGGCCAAGGGAGCACCTTCTATCCGTTCTTTGTAAGCGCTATTGCTGCTGGCCTGGTGCCTCCCTTCTCCGAGTTCTTCTTCTCTGTCCTCCGCCATTATAAGCTACAGGCTCTGCATCTCCACCCCAACTCCGTCCTTCTCACGTCAATCTTCGCCTATTACTGCGAGGCTCACGTAGGGGTGCAACCCTCAGTGGTCTTGCTGCGCCACTACTTCTACCTCCAGACCTCTCGCGGTCTTGCTTCCGCGTGCGCGAGCTTCATCGCGTATGGTGGCGCCATTGCCATTTCGAACCCCAGGAAAAGGATTGAGGGCTTCAGGAGCAAGTGGGTCTTGGCAGATGCTGGGCACATCCACCCTCAGCTGATCTTACCCATGGAGCAACCCATGAGCTCCAGCGATTGGGGTCGAGCGGAGCTCACGGACCCCCGCGCGAAGCTGGTGTTGGAGAAGATGGACGCGAATCTGAGGCCGGCCAACATGGCGGCGGCGAAGCTGACCGGCGCGTCGCTGCTGAGGGAATTCCTGGAGCACCAGCTGGCTCTGCTTCGGCAGTACTCACTTCCGATGTGGAGGCCCCATCCGAGCCCCGCGGCCTTGGCTGACGAAGATCTGGCTGCGGTCCTCCAATCTCTGGTCGGGGCGATGTGGCGAGGTTGGAGGGCGCTCCTACGCCCTTGTTCCTCCGCGACGACTAGGAGCAGGTAGTGGAGTCCATGCCCATCTTCAACGGGGACGGGCCCGTGCCCATGGAAACTCCCGGGGAATCGGTGGATGTGTCCTCCGACGACTCCAGCGAAGAGGAGGAAGGAGGGGAGCGGGAAAAAAGGGCCTGACTCCGAGGCGACTGACGGAGAGTCGAGGGCTCCCCTCCCCCAGCGCAGGTCCCGCGCTCTCCACCTCTCTCCGAGTGATGACGACAAGGATGATGACGAGCAGGGCGGCGGGAGCTTCCCCCGATCCCGAAGAAGGACAGGACCGGGCTGATCTCCCGCGGGTCTGCCCCGGCCCCGAGGCGGACCGCAGATGCGCCTTCCGCTCTCGAGCTTCCCAAGGTTGACCCTTCCAGCCGGCTTTCAGGCTTCAAATTTGGCCGGAGGCTGCCTGAGCTCACTGGCGACGACCCGTAAGCGCTTGATTCTTGTCTTTATTTCTTGTTCTACTGCTGAGGCTTGACGTCCACATCTCTTGGACAGGCTGGCACCCGCAGCAAAGAAGCCAAAGGGAGCTCCTGAGGTTCCATCCGTGGCAGCGCCTCTGCCCGCGAAGGAAGGTGACCGTGACGTACGGGCTTCTCCTGCCCGGTCGTCCTCGCGAGGCCTGGCTGAGCTGGCTGGGGCGAGCTCAGCTCCCATGGCCCAAGTGACTCCCGAGGTGCCTTTGCCTGCTGCCGCCACTACAGCCGTTGGGGCGCAGCAGGCTTCGCCTCAGGATGTTGTGGTCGCGCTGCCGCCTTCTCCTCCTACTCCACTGACTGCTGTCTCTGCGACTCCTCCTGCCGTTCTGGATCGTGCTGCTACTGAGCTAGACCGGCTGCGGCAGGATCTTCTTGGCACCGACCCTCGCTTGGTGGCCGGGCGCTTGGAGCTGGCTTCAGGATGGATTCGCTCCGACGCTTCGATTCGGGCGGCGCTGGTCCAGGCCTCGACGGCTTGCGATGAGGAGAGGCAGGCCGTCCTTGAGGTGAAGGCTGCTCGTGACGCAGCCCTGGGGGAGGTGGTCGACGTCCATGGTCGCTGCAAGGCGCTGGAGGACGAGCTGGAAGGCCTGTGGGACCAGCTCGCGAAAGAGACCCGCCTTCGCCAAGAGCAGGAAGAAGGCGTGAAGGCTCGCGAGGCGGCCGTCAAGGAGAGGGAGGTCAAGCTCAGGAGGCGCCGTGACCGCCTAGGCGCGCTGGAGCAGGAGTTGGGGGCGAGGAAGGTCGAGCTGGACGACAAGGCCCGGGTTCTTACCGAGGACAGCGTGGCCTTCGCGGAGATGGAGGCGAAGGCTCGCTCCTCGCTGAGGACGCTTTACGACAGCGGCCTGGAGAGCCCACTGGCTGGCGCCGATGATGGCCCCGTCAAGCTGCTTCCCTTCCTGGTTCGCGCTCTTCAAGATGTCGCCCTGGGCCTTGGCCCCACGGCCGAGGCCGAGGCACGTGTCCTGTCTTCTGCAGCGCTGACGCGGGTCCTCACCCACATCTACCTTCGCGATCCCGGCGTCGACCTCGACAGCCTGCTGGAGCCAATAAGCAGCGAGCGTGCCGCTGCCGCTGCCGAGGCCGTGAAGGGTCGCGCGGAGGCTCTGCTGGGGAAGTTTCGGGCCTTCAGCACCAAGCCGAAGCAAGGCGCTGCCGACCCCGCTGCTCCATGAGGTGAACCCACTCCACGCTGCTCCACCGCCGACAAGTGACTCCGTTGTGGCTCCTGTCCTGCCTTTAATTCCTGCACATGTATCATGCCTCGAGGAGGCGTTTAAACTTGCGTTTGGCATTGAGATAACAGTGTAGACTGTAATATTTGCTTTTGAATTCCTTGAAATTTACGCTTTTCCTTCCTACTTGCTTATGTTCTACGCCGGCAGAGCCCGGCCCCGCGCATACCTCAGCCGCCGTTAGCCCCGACCGGAAACCAGGACGGGACCAAGGAGTGAGGGGCTACGTGACAAGTTAGGCTCCTGAGTTGCGATGCTCAGGAGTCCCCCTTGGCGCACGAACATCAAGTAGGGAGGTGTGATGTGGGTGGATCTACCGTTCTACGTCTGCAGAGCCCGGCCGCGCGCATACCTCAACCGCCGTTAGCCTTTCGGAACTAAGGAGTGAGGGGCTACGTGACCAGTTAGGCTCCTGAGTTGCGATGCTCAGGAGTCCCCCTTGACGCTCAAACAGCCTTTGTACCTTGGCTCCGCTCGGGGAGAGACGCGCGACGAACCAGGCCCGGGGGGGGGGCCTGGCTGGGTGGCATGCGTCTGGGCGTGACCCAGGCGCAGCCCCCGTGCCCAGCCCCCTCGCGCGGCACTCCCGAGGGGAGGCGTTACGATGAGGCTAGACACTGAGCTCTGGGCTCCTTGAGGTTCATGCGGCCTGGGGGCCGCCCTCAGTTGTTTATCACCAGCGCGGAGCATAGCGCTTCCGTATGTGTACGGGCATAGCCGCTCCTCGGCAGAGTCGTCAGCCAGCGCGGAGCATGGTGCTTCCACTGGTACGTGGGAGGGGGCTCCCCTCCGGGAGGAGCCCCCGAGGCGTGTACAGCCCTGCCCTGACACGTGGCTGGCACAGTAGGGCCTGGCGAGGTGTATCTGGGCACCCATGAGCCAGCGCGGGACTCACGGGGCCCTACCTCTAGGCGGGTTACGCCTGGCACTGGGCCTTATCTTGTGATGTGTCCCTGCAGATTTGGTTAGATGCCGGCACTCTATGTCCTCGGGTCTCGGCCCTCGAGCTGGTCTCAGCCGTCGCTGGTATGCCAGGTCGCGATGCCGTGGACAAGGCCAGAGGGTGAGGGCTGGAGAGCCAGTAAGAGCCCTGAGTCACGATGCTCGGGTACCCCCCCCTTTAATGTGCAAGTGGTCGGCATGGAGAAGAAGAGGTGCCGTGGACATGCATCAAATAATCAAGCATGGTGGGTCGAACGCATAGCCAGAAATAAACGCAAAAGGGATACATGCCGCTGGGTCTGGCCCGAGCGACTTGGGGGATGATGCAGCCCGAGGTGCGCCCCAGCAAGGTAAGCTAACAACATGAAATAAAAGGGATACATGCCGCAGGGACGGACCCACGCGGCCTGGGAATAATGCAGCCCTGGGGGGCGCTCCCAGCTGGAAATGAAACTTGAAAGATGTCACCTGATGATGTTGAGTTATGTTTTCTTATATCCGAATAGAAGTTATATTGTCATGGATCATCCAACATGTTGGGCTTGCCTTTCCCTCTCATGCTAGCCAAATTCTTTGCACCAAGTAGAGATACTACTTGTGCTTCCAAACATCCCTAAACCCAGTTTTGCCATGAGAGTCCACCATACCTACCTATGGATTGAGTAAGATCCTTCAAGTAAGTTGTCATCGGTGCAAGCAATAAAAATTGCTCTCTGAATACATATGATCTATTAGTGTGAGGAAAATAAGCTTTATACTAACTTGTGATATGGAAGAAATAAAAGCGACAGACTGCATAATAAAGGTCCTTATCACAAGCGGCAATATAAAGTGACGTTCTTTTGCATTAAGATTTTGTGCATCCAACCATAAAAGCGCATGACAACCTCTGCTTCCCTCTGCGAAGGGCGTATCTTTTACTTTTATCTTCTACCTTTATATAAGAGTCATGGTGATCATCGCTTTTCCTTTTTATACTTTTTCCTTTGGCAAGCCCTATGTGTTGGAGAGATCCGGATATATATATATATATATATATATATATATATATATATATATATATATATATATATATATATATATCCACTCGGATGTAGGTTTTCATAAATTATTATTGTTGACATTACCCCTGAGGTAAAATGTTGGGAGGCAAAACTATAAGCCCCTATCTTTCTCTGTGTCCGATTGAAACTTAGTACCAATAAGTATCACGTGAGAGTTAGCAATTGTGAAAGACTATATAATAGTTGAGTATGTGGACTTGCTGAAAAGTTCTTATATTGACTCTTTCCGATGTTATGATAAATTGCAATTGTTCCAATGACCAAGATCATAGTTTGTTAGTTTTCAATGAAGTTTCCGATTCATACTTTATCTTGTGAACAAACTGAAGGAAATATGCCCTAGAGGCAATAATAAAGTTGTTATTTATATTTCCTTATATCATGATAAATGTTTATCATTCATGCTAGAATTGTATTAATCGAAAACTTAGTACATGTGTGAATACACAGACAAACAAAGTGTCCCTAGTATGCCTCTACTTGACTAGCCTGTTAATCAAAGATGGTTAAGTTTCCTAGCCATACACATGTGTTGTCATTTGATGAACGACATCACATCATTAGAGAATGATGTGATGGACAAGACCCATCTGTTAGCTTAGCACTATGATCGTTTACTTTATTGCTATTGCTTTCTTCATGACTTATACACGCTCCTCAGACTTTGAGATTATGCAACTCCCGAATACCGGAGGAACACCTTGTGTGCTATCAAACGTTACAACATAAATGGGTGATTATAAAGATGCTCTACATGTGTCTCTAATGGTGTCTGTTGAGTTGGCATAGATCGATATTAGGATTTGTCACTCCGATTGTCGGAGAGGTATCTCTAGGCCCTCTTGATAATGCACATCACTATAAGCCTTGCAAGCAATGTGACTAATGAGTTAGTTACATGATGATGCATTATGAAACAAGTAAAGAGACTTGCCAGTAATGATATTGAACTAGGTATGATGATACCGATGATCGAATCTCGGGCAAGTAACATACCGATGACAAAGGGAACAATGTATGTTGTTGTGCGGTTTAACCGATAAAGATCTTCGTAGAATATGTAGGAGCCAATATGAGCATCCAGGTTCCGCTATTGGTTATTGACCGGGGATATATCTCGATCATGTCTACATAGTTCTCGAACCCGTAGGGTCCGCACGCTTAACGTTTGATGACGATTTGTATTATGAGTTATGTGATTTGATGACTGAAGTTTGTTCGGAGTCCTGGATGAGATCACAGACATGACGAGGAGTCTTGAAATGGTCGAGACGTAAAGATTGATATATTCGGACATTAGAAAGGTTTTGAGTGGTTCGGGTATTTTTTGGAGTACCAGAGAGTTACGGGAATTCGTCGGGGGAAGTATTGTGCCTTCATGGGCCTTAGTGGAAAGGAGAGAAGTGCCACAAGGGGAGGCCGCGCGCCCCCCATGGGCTGGTCCGAATTGGACTAGGGAGGGGGCGGCGCCCCCCTCTTTCCTTCTCCCTCTCCTCTCCTTCCTTCTTCTCCTACATGGACTAGGAAATGGGGAAACCTACTCCTACTAGGAGTAGGAATCCCCCCTTGGGCGCGCCCCTTGATGCCGGCCCTCCTCCTCCCCTCCTTTATATACGAGGGAGGGGGCACCCCATAGACACGCAAGTTGATGTCTTAGCCGTGTGCGGTGCCCCCCTCCACAGTTACACACCTCGGTCATATCGTCGTAGTGCTTAGGCGAAGCCCTATGCTAGTAACTTCATCATCACCATCGCCACACCGCCGTGCTGACGAAACTCTCCCTTGTCCTCAACTGGATCAAGAGCTCGAGGGACGTCATCGAGCTGAACGTGTGCTGAACACGGAGGTGCCGTACGTTCGGTACTTGGATTGGTTGGATCATGAAGATGTTCGACTACATCAACTGCGTTACTAAACGCTTCCGCTTTCGGTCTATGAGGGTACGTAGACACACTCTCCCCTCTCGTTGCTATGCATCTCCTAGATAGATCTTGCGTGATCGTAGGATTTTTTTTTGAAATACTACGTTCCCCAAAACAAATTATTACTTTAGCATAAGAAATTATATGACCATATATGTTGCTATTCTAAAGATGATCATGATACACTCATGTCCGTATTTTATTTTATCAACACCTCTATCTCTAAACATGTGGACATATTTATTGATATCGGCTTTCACTTGAGTACAAGCGAGGTCTAAGCTTGGGGGAGTTGATACATCCATTTTGCATCATGCTTTCATATTGATATTTAATGCATTATGGGCTGTTATTACACATTATATCACAATACTTATGCCTTTCTCTCTTATTTTACAAGGTTTACATGGAAGAGGGAGAATGCCGGCAGCTGGAATTCTGGACTGGAAAAGGAGCAAATATCAGAGACCTATTCTACACAACTCCAAAAGTCCTGAAACTTCATGGAGCATGTTTTTGGAATAAATAAAAAATATTGGGCAAAGAAAGTACCAGAGGAGGGCCACCAGCCAGCCACAAGGGTGGAGGGCGCGCCCTACCCCCTGGGCACGCCCCCGACTTTGCGAAACCCCTGGCAGGCCTATGGTGCTCATCTTTGGCTATATGGTGTCTTTTACCCTGAAAAAATCAAGAAGAAGCTCTCGGGACAAAGCGCCGCCGTCTCGAGGCGGAACTTGGGCAGAACCAATCTAAGGCTCCGGCGGTGCCGTTCTGCCTGGGAAACTTCCCTCTGGGAGGGGGAAATCATCGCCATCGTCATCACCATCGATCCTCTCATCAAGAGGGGGTCAATCTCCATCAACATCTTCACTAGCACCATCTCCTCTCAAACCCTAGTTCATCTCTTGTATTTGATCTTGGTCCCAAAACCTCAGATTGGTACCTGTGGGTTTCTAGTAGTGTTGATTACTCCTTGTAGTTGATGCTAGTTGGTTTATCCAGTGGAAGATTATATTTTCAGATCCTTAATGATGATTAATACTCCTTTGATTATGAACATGAATATGCTTTGTGAGTATTTACGTTTGTTCCTGAGGACATGGGAGAAGTCTTGTTATAAGTAATCATCTGAATTTGGTATTCGTGCGATATTTTGATGAGATGTATGTTGTCTCTCCTCTAGTGGTGTTATGTGAACGTCGACTACATGACACTTCACCATGATTTGGGCCTATGGGAAGGCATTGGGAAGTAATAAGTAGATGATGGGTTGCTAGAGTGAGATAAGCTTAGACCCTAGTTTATGCGTTGCTTCATAAGGGGCTGATTTGGATCCATATGTTTCATGCTATATGGTTAGGTTTTCCTTAATTCTTCCTTCGTAGTTGCGGATGCTTGTGAGAGGGGTTAATCATAAGTGGGAGGCTTTTCCAAGGAGGGACAGCACCCAAGCATCGGTCCACCCACATATCAAATTATCAAAGTAAAGAACGTGAATCATATGAGCATGAGGAAAACTAGCTTGACAGTAATTCTCGTGTGTCCTCGGGAGCGCTTTGCTTTATATAAGAGTTCGTCCAGGCTTGTACTTTTATACAAAAAGGATTGGGCCACCATGCTGCACCTTAGTTACTATATTTACTTGTTACTCGTTACAATTTACCCTATCATAAAACTATCTGTTACCGATAATTTCAGTGCTTGCAGATAATACCTTGCTGAAAACCGCTTGTCATTTCCTTCTGCTCCTCATTGGGTTCGACACTCTTACTTATCGAAAGGACTATGATAGATCCCCTATACTTGTGGGTCATCACCTCCCCCTGCCTTCCTCCCGCACACAAACAAGGAAGGGGGGTGTGCCTTGGGGCAGGAGCCCAAGTGGGATTCGGCCCCACTTGGGGCGCCTCCTGGCTACCTCCCCTCTCCCCCACCTATATATATGTGGGAGGGGGCGCCACACATAACCACGACAATCTCTTAGCCGTGTGCAGCGCCCCTCTCCATAGTTTCGTTCCTCGGTCATATTTTCGGAGTGCTTAGGCGAAGCCTCGCGGAGATAGCATCACCACCACTGTCACCATGCCGTCGTGCTGCCGGAACTCATCAACTACTTCGTCCGTCTTGCTAGATCAAGAAGGCGAGGACGTCATCGAGCTAATCGTGTGCTGAACGCGGAGGTGTCGTACGTTCGGTACTTGATTGGTTGGGTCACGAAGAAGTTTGACTACATCAACCGCGTTACTAAACGCTTCCGCTTACGGTCTACGAGGGTATGTAGACACACTCTCCCCTCTCATTGCTATGCATCTCCATGGATATATCTTGCGTGTGCATAGATTTTTTTTGTTTTCCATGCAACATTTCCCAACAAATGTTTAGCAAGGTGGGAGGCATAGATACCTCCAAAAATAGTGCCCTTCGAGCGGTTCATGTTCAACCGTCGAGCAACAATAGGGCCCAGACTAGAAGTTCTCTCGGCATATAAAGCATGGCGCAAAATGGCAAGGTCATGGGCACTGAGACCTCCACTCTCCCATCGACCAACCAAACATCTCCCAACAAATAATGAATAATAGCGTAAAACGGGGAAATGTAAACTAGCCACTCTCGCCTCTGACACTCCTCTCTCTTCCCCCACAGTAGTTTCGGCAATGAAACCCTCCATGTCCCTAGGACGTGGTTCACTAATGCTGCCCTCAAAAGGTATTTTGCAAACATCACAAAAATCAAATAATGGCATCTCCTTAGGCTCATCATACAAATGAAAATCTACCGTCGGTGGTGATTTCCTAGGATAAAATGAAAGTTTTGCACAAAGTTATTAGTGAGTAGGAGGTATTGTTCACACTTATCTTGGAGGAAAGGAAGGCAGCCTGCATTCTCCGCCAAATAATAGAAATCATCATAAATCCCTGCCTCTCTCAAGAATGTGCCACTTGGCCATTCACACGGCCGAACGTCCACAGCGCGAGGATGGTTGTACTTGGGCTTCTTCTTCTTCTCCTCATTTTCATTTCCCTCGAAATTCTGGCTTGAAGAACCCCTTAACCACCTCCTCATGGTTTCTTTTTCCTCTCAAAATTTCTGAAATTTCTAGTGACTCAAAATAAAAGTGAACAAAACTCAACAAGATTGATAGCAACCACTCCTACAACTGTCTAGAGGCTATATCATGCAACAAAACTACTTTGGACCATATAAATTTGACATGCAAGCATCAAGAACAAGGTCACCACAAAAGCAAAAAAATGCAATATATAAAGCACTACGACAAAAACTAATTGGACCATTGGAAAATTCACATATCGATAAACAATCCCCCGAAACAGTTTCGGAAATGGAGTTCCGAGCAAGGAGATCGAAAATGGCAGCAAAATGAGCAAGAACATGGGTTTGAGCAATGGTGTGATTTTTTTGGAGGAAGACGAAGTGGATGTGTGCTGGAATAAGCGAGGGGCCCCACATGGGACCCACAAGCCCTCTAGGCGCGCCCTGGGGGTGGGCACGCCCTATGGGCTTGTGGCCCACTGGTGCACCCCCCTGACGTGTGTTCAGTGCCAAAAATTCTTAAATATTATAGGAAAATCATACTAAATTTCTAGGGCATTTGGAGGACTTTTATTTTCTTGTCATTTTTTATTGCACGGATAATTCAGAAAATAGAAAAATAGTAGTATTTCTTCTTTATTTATTCTAAATAACAGAAAGTAAAGAGTGGGTACAGAAGGTTGTGTTTACTAAATTCATCCATCTCATGCCCATTAAAAGGAATCCATTAATAAGGTTGGTTAAGTCTTATTGACAAACTCTTTCGAGTGACATGAAACCAGAGAATCTTTGTATAACACTAGGTTACCTCAACAGGGATATGCATGTCCCCAACAATAAGAATACCATATTTCTTTTTGACATTAGGAATAGGTAATTCAAAACCTCCAATAGTAATTGTTGAAACTTTTCCAATAGAATTGATACTATTCACTTGAGGTTCTTTCTTCGAAAAGTGTACCGTATGCTCATTACCATTAACATGAAAAGTGACATTGCGCTTGTTGCGATCAATAACAACCCCTGTAGTATTCAAAAAGGGTCTACCAAGGATGATCAACATACTATCGTCCTCAGCTATATCAAGAATAATAAAGCCCGTTAAAATAGTAACATTTGCAACTACGACAGGTACATCCTCACAAATACCGATGGGTATAGCGGTTGATTTATCAGCCATTTGCAAAGAGATTTCAGTGGGTGTCAACTTATTCAAATCAAGTCTACGATATAAGAGAAAGACATAACACTAACACCGGCTCTCAAATCACATAAAGAAGTTCTAACATGATTTCTTTTAATGGAGCATGGTGTAGTTGGTATTCCTGGATCTCCCAGTTTCTTTGGTATTCCACCGTTAAATGTATAATTAGCAAGCATGGTGGAAATTTCATCTTCCAGTATCTTTCTTTTATTAGTAACAATATCTTTCATATACTTAGCATAAGGAGACATTTTCAGAAAATCGGTCAAACGCATAGGGAAAAAGATAGGTCTAAGCATTTCAACAAAGCGCTCAAATTCTTCATCATCCTTTTTCTTGGATGGTTTAGGAGGAAAGGGCATGGTTTTTTGAACCCATGGTTCTCTTTCTTTACCATGTTTCCTAGCAACGAAGTTTCTCTTATCATACCTTTTATTCTTAGGTTGTGGGTTATCAAGATCAACAACAGGTTCTATCTCCACATCATTATCATTACTTGGTTGAGGATTAAAATGAACATCATCATTAACATTATTACTAGGCTCATGTTCATCACCAGATTGTGTCTCGGTACCCGAAATAGAAATATCATTTGAATTCTCAGGTGTGTCTATAGTAGGTTCACTAGAAGCATGCAAAGTCCTATCATTTTTCTTTTTCTTCTTAGATGGACTAGGTGCATCAGTATTAATTCTCTAAGAATCTTGCTCAATTCTCCTAGGATGGCCTTCAAGATACAAAGGTTCATGAGTCATTTTTACCGCCTTTAGTCATAACTCTAACATCATGATCATTCATCTTATTATTCATTTCATTAAGATAATCATTTTGTGCTTTGAGAACTTGTTCTACTTGAGCTTTTATCATAGAAGCTTGTTTACTAACAATCTTGAGATCATTAAAAGTTCTAAACATATAATCACCCAAGCGTTCAGGCATATAAGCATTTCGTTTCAATTGTCTACTAACATATGCATTGAAGTTTTCTTGTTTAACAATAAAGTTATCAAATTCATCCAAGCATTGACTAGCAGATTTATTATAGGGATTATCACCTTCATCAAATTTATAGAGAGAATTTACCTCTATTACTTGTGTCGGGTTATCAAGACCATGTATTTCTTGAATAGGTAGTAAATTCTTAACATCTTCAGCTTTAATACCTTTTTCTTTCATAGATTTCTTTGCCTCTTGCATATCTTCAGGACTGAGAAATAGAATACCTGAGGGAGTCCTGGATTAGGGGGTCTCCGGATAGCCGGGCTATATCCATTGGCCGGACTGTTAGACTATGAAGATACAAGATTGGAGACTTCGTCTCGTGTTCGGATGGGACTCTACTTGGTGTGGAAGGCAAGCTAGGCAATACGGATATGGATATCTCCTACTTTGTAACCGACCTTGTGTAACGCTAACCCTCTCCGGTGTCTATATAAACCGGAGAATTTTAGTCCGTAGGACACAACAACTACAACATACAATCATACCATAGGCTAGCTTCTAGGGTTTAGCCTCTCTGATCTCGTGGTAGATCTACTCTTGTACTACCCATATCATCAATATTAATCAAGCAGGACGTAGGGTTTTACCTCCATCAAGAGGGCCCAAACCTGGGTAAAACATCGTGTCCCCCGCCTCCTGTTAACATCCGGCCTAGACGCACAGTTCGGGGCCCCCTACCCGAGATCCGCCAGTTTTGACACCGACATTGGTGCTTTCATTGAGAGTTCCTCTGTGCCATCGCCATTAGGCTTGATGGCTCCTACTATCATCAATAGCGATGCAGTCCAGGGTGAGACTTTTCTCCCCGGACAGATCTTCGCGTTAGGCGGCTTTGCACTGCGGGCCAATTCGCTTGGCCATCTGGAGCAGATTGAAAGTTACGCCCCTGGCCACCAGGTCAGGTTTGGAAGCTTAAACTACACGACCGATATCCGCGGAGACTTGATCTTCGACGGATTCGAGCCTCTGCCTTGTGCGTCATGTGGTCACGATGAGTGCCGTTTAGCGCTACCATCGGATAGTGTTCAAGAGATCGCATAGGCAGCCGCTTCGACCCTCAATTCGGAGCCAGGTGCGCCTTCCGCGGATGGGTGGATGGACCCCTCCACGGAGGCCTTACCCTCAGCGGCGATCGAGCCAAACATCGACCTTACCTTGCATGAGAGCCGTGTCATTAAACTGCCGGATCCTTCTCCGGCCACGGACTCCGAACCGCCTGCGCCCGTTCCTATCGAATCCGATTGGGCGCCGATCATGGAGTTTACCTCTGCAGATATTTTTCAGCACTTGTCCTTTGGCGACGTAGTGAACTCATTAAGGTCTCTCTCCTTGTCAGGAGGATCCTGGCCGAACTATGACCGACAGGACTGGGATGCGGACGACGAAGAAATTCGCGGCCCGCCCACCACCCACTTAGTAGCCACTGTCAATGACTTAACTGACATCCTTGACTTTGACTCCGAAGACATCGATGGTATGGACGACAATGCAGGAGACGAAGAGGATCCACTGCCCACACGACACTGGACAGCCACCTCATCATATGATATATACATGGTGGATACACCGAAAGAAGGCAATGGCGACAAGATAGCGGAGGATGACCCCTCCAAGAAGCAACCCAAGCGCCAACGTCAGCAGCGCCGCTCTAAGTCCCGCCATAGCAAAAGTGGTGATACCGGCACAAGAGATAATAACACTCCGGATAGTGCCGAAGACAACAACAATCCCCTCCAGCAAGATTTAGAGCAGGAGGATGGAAGAGCCAGCCCTCCTGAGAGAGCGGCAGATGGAGAGGAGGAGGACGATAATTACATGCCCCCCTCCGAAGACGAGGCAAGCCTCGGCGATGACGAATTCGTTGTGCCAGAGGATCCCATCGAACAAGAGCACTTCAAACGCTGGCTTATAGCCACGGCAAATAGCCTTAAGAAAAAGCAGCAGCAGCTTCAAGCTAATAAGGATCTACTAGCTAACAGATGGACTGAAATCCTCGCGGCCGAGGAATATAAACTCGAGCGCCCCTCCAAGAGTTACCCAAAGTGCAGGTTGCTACCTCGACTGGAGGAAGAAGCGTATGATACGGCTGATCGGCCACCTCGTGGCCGCGATAGAGAGGCATTCCAGCCAAAAACTCAGCCTCCATCCCGACGCCATTCAAATAAAAAGGCATGGGGAGATACGCCAGACCTGCGAGACATATTGGAGGACAAAGCAAAGCATGCAAGATCGATCTACGGATCACGAGGGCGCGCCACTCTGTGAGATGATAAATGTCACGCCGGATGTGGCAAAAGCAAATCCGGCCGGGCCGAACACAGCGGGCAAGACCCATTCGAGCTGCGTCGCGATATAGCCCAATACAGAGGCGCCGCACACCCCTTATGCTTCACAGACGGAGTAATGGATCATCAAATCCCAGAAGGTTTCAAACCTATAAATATTGAATCATACGACGGCACAACAGATCCCGCAGTATGGATCGAGGATTTCCTCCTCCACATCCACATGGCTCGCGTGACGACTTACACGCCATCAAATACCTCCCACTAAATCTCAAGGGACTAGCGCGGCATTGGCTTAACAGCTTGCCAGCCGAGTCCATCAGCTGTTGGGAAGATCTGGAAGCCGCATTCCTCGACAACTTTCAGGGCACTTATGTGTGGCCACCAGATGCCGATGACTTGAGCCACATAATTCAGCAGCCAGAAGAATCGGCCACGCAATTCTGGACTCGGTTCCTAACAAAGAAAAATCAAATTGTTGACTGTCCGGATGCAAAGGCCCTAGCGGCTTTCAAACACAACATCCGCGACGAATGGCTAGCCCGGCACCTTGGTCAGGAAAAGCCAAAATCTATGGCAGCCCTCACGACACTCATGACCCGCTTTTGTGCGGGAGAAGACAGCTGGCTGGCTCGCAGTAATAACATATCAAAGAACCATGGTACTTCGGATACCAAGGACGGCAATAGCAGGTCACGTCGCAACAAACATAAGCGCCGCATTAACAATGATAATAACGAGGATACGACAGTCAATGCCGGATTCAAAGGCTCTAAACCCGGTCAGCGGAAAAAGCCATTCAAACAAAGTACGCCGGGACCGTCCAGCTTGGACCGTATACTCGATCGCTCGTGTCAAATACACGGCACCCCAGACAAGCCAGCCAATCACACCAACAGGGATTGTTGGGTGTTCAAGCAGGCCGGCAAGTTAATTGCCGAAAACAAGGACAAGGGGCCGCATAGCAATGACGAGGGGGAATCCCGGCAACCACACACCGAAGGACAAAGGAGGTTTCCCCCACAAGTGCGGACGGTGAACATGATATAAGCAACCCACATCCCCAAGAGGGAGCGGAAGCGTGCGCTCAGGGACGTATATGCGCTGGAGCCAGTCGCCCCAAAGTTCAACCCTTGGTCCTCATGTCCGATCACCTTCGATCGCAGGGACGACCCCACTAGTATCCGTCATGGCGGATTCGCCGCACTGGTCCTAGACCCAATCATTGACGGATTTCACCTCACTCGAGTCCTTATGGATGGCGGCAGTAGCCTGAACCTGCTTTATCAGGACATAGTGCACAAAATGGGTATAGACCCCTCAAGGATCAAACCCACAAAAACGACCTTTAAAGGCGTCATTCCAGGTGTAGAGGCCCATTGCACAGGCTCAATTACACTGGAAGTGGTCTACGGAACCCCGGATAACTTCCGAAGCAAAGAGTTAATCTTCGATACAGTCCCGTTCCGCAGTGGTTATCATGCGCTGCTCGGGCGAACCGCATCTTCTAGATTCAATGCGGTACCGCATTATGCATACCTCAAGCTCAAGATGCCAGGACCTCATGGAGTTATTACAGTCAATGGAAACACAGAGCGCTCTCTCCGAATAGAGGAGCACACCGCGGCCCTCGCAGCAGAAGCGCAAAGCAGCCTCTCAAGGCAATCAACCAGTTCGGCGGTTCAAAACCCGGACACCTTCAAGCGCGCTCAGAGTAATCGGCAGATAGACCGCCTGGCGCGATCTGAGCTCGCATAGCAATGCAGCCCCCACCCCAGTCCCAGCCAAACGGCGAAACTCGCGCCACGCGTACATAATTACACATTAAAAATACCATGGGCATAGGTGGGAAGGGGGCACAACTACGGCACGCCCCAAGACGCAGCTTAAACCGCACTAGGGGCTTCCCGTTTGGTTATTTTTCTCCTTTTTTTCAGGACCTTAATCTCTGGAAACACTGTCCGGCAGCACTATTGCCGAACACATGATGCAACAACCAAGGAGGCAGACAGCTACGTCATACCACGGAATTCCCAGGTGGATTACAGTAACGAGCGAAATATTCGATTTAATATCATTCCTCAGCTTGCCCTTGGAAGGGACGTAGTCCTAATCTTTGCTTATCGCACTATCTGTATCACTATGCTTTAACGCAATTTTTTGAATAAACAATGCATGACATTACGACTATTATTGCATTCTTGTTATATATATGTATATATATATATGTGTGTGTGTGTCCATTAATGACGCCTTGCAACCGTACACTTTGGTACGGTCAATACACCAGGGGCTTACGTACCCCACAATACGGTGTGAAAAGTCCGAACACTTTCACAAGTGCGGCACCCCGAACTTATAGCATTATATGCATCAGCTCCGAATCATGTCTTTGGTCAAATGTTGGGTTTGCCCGGCTCCTATGTTTTGATACCTTACGTTCCGCTCTATCGACTAAGGTAGCGCTAGGATAACTACTGCGATTGTGCCTCGGTTCTGACGGGCTTAGCACCTCAGTAGAGAAAGCTAAAACTGATTGTCATGATAAGGCGAGAGACTGGTCGCTGTTCGGCTTCGAGTCCCTAAAGACTTATGCCGCTTAGGGTGAGGGGCTGGCCCTGTCCGGCTTAAAGGCGTGTATAGCGCCCCGAATTCGGCCTTCCGAATACCAGGGGCTTCGCCGAAATTTAAAATTATAGAATTCTATGGCTAAGTGAGAGTGATAAAGCATTATTAGTCCGGTTGCCTTGTTCATTGTGCTGAGAACCTCCCTCGAAGGACCCAAATATGGGAACAAGATTGCTCAGGTTTATCCCGAACACCCCAGCACTCGTGGCATGGGGGCAGAAGCCGAGGACTAGCCATCTCTCAGATTGGATAAACGGCCAAACAGAAGGTAATATTTTAAATTCACACAAGCGTTGCATAGCGCATATGAAACAAGTTTTCATCATACAGGATCACACGAGCAAGTTTACTCAAATATTACATCATTGGAACATTCGTCCGCTACAAGACGGGCACCCTTCAGGACACCCTCATAATAAATTTCGGGGGTGCGATGCTCCTTGCCCTGCGGCGGCCCTTCCTTGATCAGCTTCACGGCGTCTAGCTTGGCCCACTACACCTTCACACGGGCGAAAGCCCGGCGTGCACCTTCGATGCAGACGGACCGCTTGACGACCTCCAGCCGTGGGCAGGCATGTGCAAGCCGCCTCACTAGGCCGAAGTAGCTGTTCGGAAGGGCGTCGCTAGGACACAGCCGGACTATAAGGCCCTTCATGGCCTGTTCGGCCGCCTTGTGCAGCTCGACCAGATGCTTTAGCTGGTCGCTCAGAGGCATCGGGTGTTCGGTCCCAGTATACTGAGACCAGAACAGCTTCTCCATTGAGCTTCCCTCCTCGGCCTGGTAAAATTGTGCGGCATCCGACACGCTGCGAGGCAAATCTGCGAATGCTCCTGGAGAGCTCCGAATTTGGGTAAGTAATCGGTAATTTACTTTTACATGCTTTCTCTGCATATAGAATGCCTTACCCGTCGTTATCTTCTTCATTGCGTCGATCTCCTGGAGGGCCTTTTGGGCTTCGGCCTTGGCACTTTTTGCACCCTCAAGGGCCGCGGCAAGCTCAGACTCTCGCGTCTCCGAGTCAAGCTCCAACCCTCATGCTTCGTCACGAGAGCCTGGAGCTCTTGCTGCACCTCGCCCACCCAAACCTCTTGTTTTTCCCGCTCAGCGCGCTCCTTGTCCGCCTTGGTTAGCGCTTGCTTTAGGGTCGCCACCTCGGTCGTGGCCCCTGGCAAATATACGATGATCCTGTCATTTTGCAATCGCGTCTTTTTTATATATACATATCTATAGACAGGGTATTACTTACCCTTGTTCTCCTCAAGCTGCCTCTTGGCAAGGCCGAGCTCTTTCTTGGACCCCTCGAGGTCCTGCTTTAGTACGGCAACCTCCGCAGTCAGTGCGGCGGACGCCAGCAGTGAAGCCTGCATACGCGTATTGACATACTTATATTAGACTCCTGCGATATTATTTGATCCTCTGTTTGGCTTTTCTTTGTGAACACCGAACAAAGCATCAGGGACTACTGTCTATGCGGTAATATTTTTCCTATATTCTTAAACAGTTACCTCAAAGCCTGTTAGAAGGCTGGCACAGGCTTCAGTCAATCCGCTCTTGGTGGACTGAACCTTCTGGATCACCGCACTCATGATAGTGCGCTACTCCTCGTCGATGGAAGCGCTGCAAAGCGCTTCTAGCAGATTGTCCGGCACCTCTGGATGGACAGAGGTCATCGGCACAGGCATCTTGGCCCTCTTAGAAGGAGGCCGCATGCCTGAACCCGGAACCATTGGAGGTTCCGGCGCGGTGTTCGGCTGAGGGCCGAACTTGGAGCTCTCAGGAGCCCCGTCCCCTCAGCTCCCGGAGTCCAGAACGTCGCCTTGAGGTGCCTCCAGGACTGTCTCCCCTCGACCCGGTGCCTCTTGAGACAGCACCTCAGCGTCGTCAGCAGGATGAGGGGAGGTGGTGGTCGGGACTGGATCGGTATCCATGTCCGATGAGCCCAAGGAGCCGTCCGATGATACATCGATACTGGCTCGTGATGGCCTGCATAATTATGTTCGGCGTTAGGGAAAGCAGTGCAACAAAGGAATGCTATGAGTTACTCTGGTATCCGAATACTTACAATCTCCCTAGGGGCTTGGCCCTGGGCAATCACTCGTCTTTGCCTTCGTCGGCGGCAGTGGAACTGTCCGGAAGGAGAGTCCTTCCCTTCTTGGACCCTTCGGCCCCCCAGTTGGGGCGGCCTTCCTTTTCTTATCTTCCCCAGCTGGAGGGGGAGCATCTTCTTCTTCTTCCTCATCTTCGGGGGAGGATTGCGCCACAGAGTCATCGAATGGTGAGTCCGACGACGCCTGGCGTCGGGAACTCTTTCGGGTTCCCTTGGCCTTCTTGGTCTTCTCCGGCACCGTATAAGGAGCCAGAGTCAGCATCTTCGCCAGATGAGCGTCCGCTGGGCCTTCGGGCAAAGGAGCTGGACAGTCGATCTGTCCGGCCGTCTCCTGCTAGTCCTGTCAAAGGTACGGGAGTTTAGATCCCACATGAAGTCAATCTATAAAAGATAAGTATCATGTGAAAGGTAAAGCAGCTTACCGCACTGGCTTGGTGCTTCGCGCTGAATCCGCGATCCTCAGTAATGGGAGGAGGGACCTCGGCGCTTTTGAACAGCACCCTCCAGGCATCTTCGTGAGTTGTGTCGAAGAGCCTGTTCAGTGTTCGGTGCTATGCCGGGTCGAACTCCCACAAGTTGAAGTCCCGTTGTTGGCACGGGAGGATCCGACGGTGGACCATGACCTGGACTACATTGACAAGTTTGAGCTTCTTGTTCACCATGTTTTGAATACATGTTTGGAGACCGGTCAGCTCTCCCGAACTACCCCAGGACAGGCCCTTCTCTTTCCAGGAGGTGAGACGCATGGGTATGCCAGATCGGAACTCGGGGGCCACTGCCCATGCGGGGTCACGCGGCTCAGTGATGTAGAACCACCCCGATTGCCACCCCTTTATGGTTTCCACAAATGAGCCCTCGAGCCATGTAACGTTGGGCATCTTGCCCACCATGGCGCCTCCGCACTCCGCCTGGCGGCCGCCCACAACCTTCGGCTTGACATTGAAGGTCTTCAGCCATAAGCCGAACTGGGGCTTGATGCGGAGGAAGGCCTCGCACACGACGATAAACGCCAAGATGTTGAGGTTGAAATTCGGGGCCAGATCGTGGAAATCCAGGCCGTAGTAGAACATGAGCCCCCAGACGAAGGGGTGGAGAGGGAATCCCAGTCCGCGGAGGAAATGGGTAAGGAACACTACCCTCTCATGGGGCCCGGGGGTGGGGATGAGCTGCCCCTCATCTGGGAGCCGATGCGCGATGTCGTCGGGCAGGTATCCGGCTCTCCTCAGCTTCTTGATGTCTCCCTCCGTGACGGAGGAGACCATCCACCTGCCTCCTGCTCCGGACATTGTTGGAGAAGGTGGAGGTGGGAAGTGCGGACTTGGGCGCTAGAGCTCGAGTGTGAGAAAACGGATGAGCAAAGGAGGAAGAAGGCGTGGATGAAAAGGTGAATCCTTATCCCTTTATATGGGCGGACGAAACTATGCGCCCCCCACTAGCCTGGTAAAACTCGCTTATCCCCCAAGCGTCGTAATCGATGACGCGGTTGGGTTACGCACGCCCGTATTGATGAGAATCCCGTAATAAGGGGACATGATCTCTGCTTTGACAAGACGTGTTAAAAAACTGCCTCGCGTTACGTGCGGGGCTAGTTAAAGGAAACGGTTCGAATAATCACCGGGCCATGACATAACGTCATGCTGTCAAAACAAGTCAGCAAATTAGATTTGCGAAAATATTATTCTCTCTATGGTGGCATGTGGAACTTATTTTGCAGGGTCGAACACTATCCTTGTATTCAAATCCTTCCATGGTGTATTCGGAGGAGGAACCCGCCTTGCAATGCCGAAGACAATACTGCGCGCCGGACTCATCGTCATTGAAGCCTGATTCAGGGGCTACTGAGGGAGTCCTGGATTAGGGGGTCTCTGGACAGCCGGACTATATCCATTGGCCGGAGTGTTAGACTATGAAGATACAAGATTGAAGACTTCGTCTCGTGTCCAGATGGGACTCTACTTGGCGTGGAAGGCAAACTAGGCAATACGGATATGGATATCTCCTCCTTTGTAACCGACCTTGTGTAACCCTAACCCTCTCTGGTGTCTATATAAACCGGAGAATTTTAGTCCGTAGGACACAACAACTACAACATATAATCATACCATAGGCTAGCTTCTAGGGTTTAGCCTCTTTGATCTCGTGGTAGATCTACTCTTGTACTACCCATATCATCAATATTAATCAAGCAGGATGTAGGATTTTACAAGAGGGCCCGAACCTGGGTAAAACATCGTGTCCCCTGCCTCCTGTTACCATCCGGCCTAGACGCACAGTTCGGGACCCCCTACCCGAGATCCGCCGGTTTTGACACCGACAATACCCCTTAAGCATAGTAAAGTCATAGCAACATCAATCACAGAACATAGTGGATACTATGGATGAAACCCTAACAAAACTAACTCGATTACATGATAAATCTCATCCAACCCATCACCGCCCAGCAAGCCTATGATGGAATTACTCACACACGGCGGTGAGCATCATGAAATTGGTGATGGAGGAAGGTTGGTGATGATGATGATGGCAACGAATCCCCCTCTCCGGAGCCCCGAACGGACTCCAGATCAGCCCTCCCGATGAAGAACAGGAGGCGGCGACGGCTCTGTATCGTAAAACGCGATGATTCCTTCTCTCTGATTATTTTCTCCCTGAATAGGTACTTATAGAGTTGGAGTTAGGGTCGGAGGAGGTCCAGGAGGCCCACAAGCCTGTAGAGCTCGCCCCCAGGGCTTGTGGCCTCTCGGTGGCCCTCCTCTGGCAACTTCTTGCGCCAGTATTTTTTATATATTCCACAAAAATTATTTGTAAATTTTCAGGTCAATCTGAGAACTTTTATTTCTGCACAAAAATAACACCATGGCAATTCTGCTGAAAACATCGTCAGTCCGGGTTAGTTCCATCCAAATCATGCAAATTAAAGTCCAAAATAAAGGCAAAAGAGTTTGGAAAATTATATACGATGGAGACGTATCAGAGCCCAAAAAACATACCTCTCCCATCCCTAGAAATAAAAAAAAAACCTCTAGCGTGCTCTAAAAAAAGGACTGCAGTAGATGGCGAACGTCGCTGAAACAGATGGAATTTGTGAATGCTTTTGCTAGCAGTTTCTTCAAATTCACATTAACATTTTTATTCTAAAAACTATCACTATTTAATCTCGCGTTGCAACTAAAACTGTCAAGAAAATACGTCCATTTGCCATCTCCCTACCAGAGAACGTCCGTCAGATAACATTCTTGGAAAACGTAACTTCTCATCTATTATTGCGAGAGACCGAGTAACATCGAAATCATCGATGAAGGGTTATCCACCTGGGAGATTTCCCATTTTTTCGTAGATTCATTTTTTTAAAACATTTTATCTCTTAAACCATGCGACTAAACACAAAACGGTTTTCATCATTGGATTTCCCGCATCGAGATCTTTGAAACTAGATCCCATGTTAATATGTTTCCATGAACCTTTTTTAAGAAAAAACAATAACTGAAAAAGGAAATAATAAAACAAAAAACAAAAAATAAAGAAAAAACAAACAGAGCCCGAAAGCATGGTTGGGGTTTTCCATTTTTCGGAAGCACATGTTGTGCTTTTTCTTCTTTTTGGGAAACACGGGTTGTGCTTCTCGCAGAAGCAAGAGGCTGTGCTTGTCGCACGAGCACAAATATGCTTCATGTGTTTCTCCTAGAAGCACAGCCTGTGTTTTTTCTTTTTTCGGGAAGCACAGGTTGTGTTTCTTGCAGAAGCAGGTTGTGCTTCTCGTAGAATAAGCCCACGCTATGATTTTTTTCTTTTTGGAAGCACAATTATGATTTCCTTTTTTTGAAAAGCACATCTATGCTTTGAAAAATATAAAATATTTATTTTTCTTCAAAACCTATGGAAACCAAGCAAAAACAAAATGACAAAAAGCTAAAAAATATCATCTAGAACCTGAAAATGCATACGAAAAAACCATCAAAATCTAAAGGGAGATTCCAACACGCAACATGTGGCAGCGGCTGGATACACCACTTGACGCACTCCCAGACAAAAAAGTAACCCTTACGAGAGCCCAACAAGGAGTAACCATTAGTTAGTTGCTCCTGATGACTATGCATACAAAAAAAATTTAGCAATATGTGAATGACCATGTGTTGCTTATAGCGAGGTAGAAGCATGCATTGCTTGAAGGAACGCCCCTGGTGAGCAGGTCAGCAACAGGTTTGTTCATTTCTCTAGTCTGTTGGTCTTTCTCTCTTTTTCCTCTTTCCATTTTATTTTTCTTTTTTTATTTTCAAAGAAAATCTAAAAATACAATATTCCACAAACAATTACTTAGTTTAAAAAGAATCGTCCTATGTTCAAAAAAAGTTTGTCCAGTGTTATGGCCAGTTCTTTTGGGTGGCACAAAAATTAAGCTGCCTCTCCCATGCTTAAAAATAAGCCTCTCCCCCATTTTGTTGAGACTTTCAAATTATTTATTTCATAGCCAGTTTAGAAGCTCCAACAAATACGAGAGGTGGCTTATGGGAAAACCATGGGAGGAGGCGGCTTATTTTTTTTTAAGCTGCCAAAAGAACTGGCCGTGGTTGTCCAATATTTAAAAAATGTTGATAACATTTAAATTAGTTGTAATAAAAAATAGTCACATGTTTCAAAAAGAAATTATGTGACATTATGCAAAGTATTACTCATGTATTCACAAAATGTTAAATATGTATAAAAATGTTCTTGATGTATACGACAAATGTACAAAGTGTATGAAAATGTAGACATTAAAACATATATTGAAATTTTTATTAATCATGCATTTTAAAATATGTTAAACGTGTATAAAATCAAGTTCCTGATGTATACAAAAAATTTACAACACATAAATAAAATTATACATAAAAAATATATTTGAAAAAATGATTATTTTGTTTTTGAAAATGTCAAACATTTATAAATAAGTTTCTAATGTATAGAAAAAATGTATAATGGAATAAAAAATATAAACATAAAAACATATATCTAAAAAGCTGTTCATCATGTTTTTGAAAATGTTAAACATTTATAAATAAGTTTCATATATATATACGATAACTATAAATGATGTATGAAAGAGTAGACCTAAAAATATATAAATCATGTATTTTGAAAATGGTAAAATTGTATAAAAATGTTTTGACTGTATTCAGAAAATGTACAATGTGTATGAAAAATGTAAAACCCCAAAGAAAACGAGAAAGAAACAAAGAAAGTCAAAGAGAGGGAAAAATAGAAAGCAAAAAAAAACCAATGCAAAACAGTGGAACGCAGTGAAAAATGAAAAAAAACAATGAAACCAAAGCAAAGAAATAAGAATAAAAAAAGAAATACCAAAGAAAATCGGTGAAGAAACAACTAATACCAAAGAAATAATAAAAATAAACAAAAAGCAAAAAACAAATCAAATGTAGCAACGACCAAACGAGTGAATAGACGACCGAGAACACTCTAGTCGGTCGGGCCAAACACGTGGGCGCTGCGGGCGAGGGGAGCTACTATCTCAGTATAAGCGAGATATAGGTAGCACGGAGTAACATCTCGCAACATGCTATCGCTAGGATGGGTCAGCCCATAACATGTGTTTTGTAGCTTTCTGGAGCGGTTTTGAGAACTTTCTATGGATAGGATTGGCGCAGGGACGCGCGAAGGTAACTGCTCCATCGGTTGGGCAAAGAAGCTCACGGAGGGGCGAAGCGAGAGGAATCTCGCGTGCTCTGGCAAGAAGAGGATATAGAAGGCCGCACTGCAAGGGCGATCTTTCTCTTGTGAAACAGGCCGAGCGAGTACGCGAGGCAATTTTATAGA
This sequence comes from Triticum aestivum, assembly GCF_018294505.1. NCBI lineage: Eukaryota > Viridiplantae > Streptophyta > Magnoliopsida > Poales > Poaceae > Triticum > Triticum aestivum. The sequence continues at coordinate 494,245,609 of NC_057809.1, read as the reverse complement.
CGACCCTGGGAGGGCAACCGAAGTTAAACGCCCATCCCGCAATCGTCGGGAAGAACCAATGACAACCACGGTCCGGGCTGGCCGAGCCCCTCTGCATCTGGGTAGCACAACCCCTACGCATCCGGGCAGACCAACCCCTTTCTAGTTAGACGGCTGGGCGGCCCTCCGCACAGCCGGATGGACGCAGCGTCGGCGCACATGGATGCCACATCACGCACTCTGCACCTACGTAACCACACCACCGTATGGCACAAAGACGCCGACACGCAGGTCCAATCACGACATCGCACGCGGGGCAACGCGCGATAGGGCCATCAGAGCGCTCCTGACGCCGCCCAATGACGCTAGGCTCAGGTGTACATCAGTGGTTAACCCGGCATGGACCGCCCAGCCGGGTCACCGATCAGACGGCACGAAAACACCCCGAGAGGCCCCGCGGCACGCCACCTGGAAATGAATGGCGTGGAGGGCGCTCTTGCCCGCGAAGCCCCAGGGAAGCGGGTACTCCAGCATCCCCAACATTCTTTATAGGGGTAATGCATGAAAATCATTTGGTTGTCCGAAAACTGCCCAACTAATTACTCGTTCTTGCATATTGTGAAACCGTGCAATTCGTGTATACGTTTTTGACCTCATTTTTTATATTTTATTATCATTTTATTATTAAGGTGATACCAAAACCCTTAATTCATTCTTCCTTAGAATATTATTTTGTTTTTTTACTAAGGTAACTCGTTCTTGCATATATATTTTATTTTTTACTTGAGAAAAGAAAAGCGATAGAGTGAAACAAAGCTACTAGTCGTTTGACAAATATAGGGTCCCTAATTTGTCTTCCAAACGTACGTCAGGGTGCAAAGCTGAAGAACTTCTCCCTTTTATAGGAAAAAAAAGGAAAACTCCTCTTTGGTTGCCAAGTTAAAATATTTTAACCCTTGTGACTGACTGGCCAGGACCAACGTGAAAAGTTAAAGACCCACACACACACACTGACACGCATACGGACACGAGGATATGAAAACGATGGATGTACAGTGGTACATGCATGCATGCATGAGTAGTACTCCTACTAGCCCATGGAGTAGGGCAACGTTGTGAGGGCGTGTGGGGTAATATTTGGCAGAGTAGAAGAAGGGGGGTTGGGGGCCTTGAATGCCGGGCGGGCATGCATGTCTGGTCGCGGTCATCAGCACGGCGGATCGGTCGTATCCATTGGGCGCCAACGCTGCTCCCGCCCTGCTTTCGATTGCTGCGTTCGAGGAAGCCTCTGCTTCTGCATCTGCTTGCGCTGCGTCGTCGCGTTTGGTTTGACATGAAATGACCTCTCTCCCTCCTCTCCCTCTCCTCTCTCTCTCTCTCTCTCTCTCTCTCTCTCTCTCTCTCTCTCTCTGCATGCATCTCTGCCACGCCCTGCTGCTGCTGCTGCTGCATGCAACGCTCGTCTCGGGCCCCAAAGCAAGCAAGCAAGCTGGCATGGCTACGCTACTCGATCCCTTGTTGTTTCTCCTTGGGGCGCCCCCCAATCATAGCGTAATGGAGTGCCTCATCATTCATTTCCTCCTCTTTTTTCCTTCTTCCTCTCTCTCTCTCTGCGTCTGCCCAAAGCCTTTCTTGGACAGTGCGTAGTCTTCGTCGATCGATCAGAGATTCTCCAGCCTCCGCATCGAGCTGACCTGACCTTCCTCCAGGGGCTGGCCACTCCATTGGGGCCTAAACCAGCTCTGACCCGTGCACGATTAAGCCTGATCACACATGCAGTAAGAACTTTCGAACTGATGTAGAAACTGCGCAATCAACCGATGTGTTGTATCATGACATGACTTGGCGCATACTTTTACCAGTGCACGCTCAACTGTGACTGTGAGGTTACCTTAGGTTTTGTTTAACTTGCTTTCACAAAAGTCAAGATCTTTGTGGCGACCAATCAGTCACTCGCAGCAACACTTGCTAGCAAGATGCTAAAAGTAAGTGCGTGCGAATTCGAAGGCAAGTATAAAACGGTGCGAATGGAGTACCTAGTTCTGTATACGTACGTGTGCCTAGAGCAGGTCAGGTAGTACCACGTACAATACGTGTGAGGTTGCAGCAGGCACACTGCATAGCTACACGCTGCTGAACCAAGCGTGCATGCACGCACAGGCATTGCTGGAGGGGCGGGGCCACACGTAGTCTATGTGTGTGCATTCGGGATGGACGCACGCACGCATGCATGGATCCCGCGGAAATCACGGGAAAAAGCTGTGACCTTCTTGGTCTACGCAACATGCATGCATGGCTCGCCATAGCCATGTCGCTTGCGTGCGCTCATCAACTAGCCACCGCTGCTGAATGCCACGCATATGGCAGCAGCTAGCTTGCCCCTCATGCAAGCATATTTGTCTGCATTTCTTTTCGTTTTCTAGGGGGCAAAGGATTTGACCGGCTTTAGTTTACAACTTCTTTTCCCTGCTGCCCTTCCAAAAGCGTCCGCGACTGTTGTGGAACAGCGATCGATTACCAGCTACGACGACGACTACCACTTGTGCCAGAGCCTGTCATGTCAAGACGTATGTCGAGGTTTCTTCAGGTCGATATTCCCTGTAGAAAATGTGTTTGTATTGTCCAAAAAAATTAGTGTACGAAGCTACCTGTAGCTAGCTAGCTTCGACGATGACTCAAACGCAAGCCTCGTCACACTTTCATATATACTCGTACACATCTAGCTACGCCTACGCGCCGTCCGTCGATGCGTCACACAGATGACTCACCGCTGGGCGCTGGGCAGTGTCCTGGCTATATACACACTGCTCTACAGTAGACATTATCGTCATTTAAATTTGGAGGAGAGCTATGTAGCTGCCTCCAAAGCGAGCGAAACGGACGAGACGATGCACGCATAGTGTGCAGTGCGAATCCAAGAGGCCCGGCCGGTGGGTGGTGGTGGTGGTTTGGGAACGTAAATGCATGCATGCATGCTTGAGCGGCAGTACGCTTGGGCTCGGGTATCGATCGGTGATTGATCGAACCATGCATGCACGCACGAGAACAAAAATAGGCAGGCGTAGGCTAGGGAAGAGGGTAAACGCTCGTGTTGAATCAAGGGCTTTCCGAGAGAGGTCACCTCACCCTCACCTCACCTCAGGCAGTCAGGCCAAGGCCAAGGAGCGTCAATCACACCACGCAGACATGCCGCCGTCGACCGACCCAGACGCGCGTTACCGCCCAACCTCTCTGAAAAGATTTGACTTCAATTCCCGGCCCCCTTCTTCCTCTCTAGATTTTTCTGGTTTTCTTACCGTCTCCCTTCTTTATTATATATATATATATATATATATATATATATATATATATATATATATATATATATATATATATATATATATATATATATATATATATATAGATTTGCTAAAATCAGCCCGAGCGTATTATAACTAAGCGTGCGCTCCGGCCAGCAAGGCGCGTCTGATCGGCTCAACTCTCGCAGTGCGCACGCTAATCAGCCCGATATTTTAGTCCCCACCCCTCCGCCTCATGCAATTATAAATTCAGTCGTAATTAGTTGATGGATTTTACCAGTGGATCCTGCGCACAGAACGCCTCGTATGCCCTTCTGAGCTTACTATATTTTGATCGTAAAGTAGTAGCAATATCGATAGTAATACAGATTTGTACGGCGTTGTCATATGCCTTCTTAAACTAACAATAAAATATTTCCTTTTCTATAGTAACCGAAGCAGATCTCTTTACTAACCCATATACATATATGGTAATGCACTTACCACATAGCAAGCACTAGTTCATGGCTGAGGTAATACGATTATTCCATTACCATATATGTTCATACCTTTACCATGGTTAGTGGTAAGAGCCGTGGGGTTCATATATGGTAATGCAATTACCACATAGCAAGTAGTGCTTCACGGCAGTAATAATACAATTATTTCATTACCATATATGTTCCTATTTTTACCATCATTAGTGGTGGAGCCATGGGGCATACCGTGGGGCTATAACTTGGTAAAAGCATAGCCTTCCATTACCACATACGCTAGCACGTTTACTGGCGTTAACAAAAAGGATACGAGATGGAAGTAAGGCACGTGGCAACCAAAGATCAGGACGTACGGGACAGAGAGATGGTAATAGAATTAAATACGTTACTTTTTTTTACCACATACCGTTACCCTCAAACAACATGGCTTCTCGGCGCCCGGTCGGCAGGTCGCGCGCCTAATTAGGAGCGGCCGGAGCGTACCTTAAGTCAAAATGCGCGCAGGCTCAGAATAGCGCAGCCGTATATATCTTTTTTTAGCATCAGTACAGACATAAGCGCTCATATACACGCGCATACACCCACCCTTATGAACGCACACACGCACCCCGACCCCCTATGAGCACCTCCGAGAGATTGAGCCGGCATATCATCTTGAGATTTACGAAGTCACCGTAGGCGCCTCGTCGTCGACGGGAACGTCTCCTCCCACTGAAAGCGCATCGCCGCAAATCCTGAAATAAATCCAGGAATAATGCGAGCACCAAGATTTGAATTCTGATGGATTGAGGATACCACTGTCTACCTAATCATCTCAACCACAGGTTGGTTCGCTTATTGTATATATATCGTGACGTGATGGAGTGAGTGATTGACGGGGACAATTGCATGCAGGCATCCATGCACGGCGTTCGTAGGGTTGTTCCCCAAATTGACAAATCTGCTGTTTCGCATGCATGCATGCGTGCATGCGCCGTGCGTACGAGCCATGCGTTGTTTACTAGCGGGGGATAGGATCGCTGCTGCCGTACCAAACGTATTTTTTTTTCTTTATAGATAGAGAAGAATGCCGTACTGGACCTCGATTGATGCTTCCGCGCTGCGCTTGTTTGCTTTGTTTGTTTGTAGCTCCGTATACGTACGTGCGAGGTGCATGTTTGCCTGTATTATGCGCGAGTGTTTTTGTTCAGGAAATATCGAGGACAACGCAAGGGCCTGGCCGGAATGTGGCCGCCGTAAAGCCTAGCTACTCCCTCCGGATAGGATCGTCAGTTTAACTACTGAAACGCATAATATGACATAAATATACATTTAGAAAGTTCATTTGACAATGAACCTAGATATATAATTTTTATGTCAAACAACACAACACTTGTTCAAAATCACGGACCTAAAAACCCATGCCCGACTTATATTCCTATCCAGAGGGAGTAGTAGGAAATCCGGTTCGTCTTAGTAATGACCCGGCTTACCTGACCATTTCCTGTCTACCTGGTTATTTTTCCATATCACATCCTATATATTTAGATATGTGATCCACACTAATATATTTTTCTCAAACCTCAAATATTCTTTTTTTTCATGGAAAAAAACTTCCGATCAATTCAACATCTGTCATGGCAGTACAAAGGATACCAGAAGTAACAAAAATTACATCTAGATCCGTAGACCGCCTAGCAACAACTACAAACATTGGAGCAAATAGAAGGTGCGCCCCTTCCTCATAGGAGCCGGGCAAAACTTGTTATAGTCTTATAGTAGACATTTGGGAAGTCATCGTGCTAAGATCCCAAAAAACAAGCGCACCAGAACAACAACCGTTGCCGATCATAAGAGCTATAGATCGAAAGGATCCAACCTGTCCACATATGAACGAAGACAAGATCCAAGCAGAACCACCAAAGACTAGCATCGATCGAATCCCACTAGATTTGTCGGAGACACATCTCCACACGCCGTCTCACTATGCTAAACACATTGCCGAGGCTGGGGCTAGGCAGGGAGAACCTTATTCCATCTCTAAGGAGCAACCTTTCCTGAGCAGGACAAGCCCTAAATGAACTATAAAAACACCTAAAAACGAAGCACGATCCCTACCGTCGGCAAGGGCTGGGGTCAACCGCGTCTGAATGGCCCTAGGGCCACTCGAGACGAGGCGGACCGACGGCGCGCCAAGGGGAGGAAGAGGAACCCTAAGTTTTTTTCTTGGAAGAGGAGTAGGTGGCTTTGTCGAAAAGGATTACAATAGTATTACCTCAAACATTCAACCATGCACGCGAAAAGATCTATCTCAACATGCAACCACGCATATGAATAATCTCTATTTTGATTACCATATTTCATAATTTTACAACTACACTAATTAAAAAATATTGAATCATATGTATTTTCAATTTCATTTCTCATATTACTAATTCATATATTCATGTCCACACAACTAAATTTCATTGAAATATATTGTAACTTGTTCCCACCGCGACCCATGAGATATCATCTATTTATAAAACAACTAAACTGCTCTCTTTGTTTCTTTTTACTTTTTAGTCCGCATATAATTTTTTTTTCTTAAGCCAAACTTCATAAAGTTCGACCAACTATATAAGAAAAAATATCAACATTCACAATATGAAATCAATATCATTAGATGTATCATGAAATTAATTTTCATACTATATAACTTTTGTATTGTAAATGTTGTTGATATTTTTATGGTAAATTTGGTCGAAGTTTACAAGTTTGAGTTCAAGCAAATTTTATACGCAGAGTAAAAAGAAACGGAGGGAGTACAACACAATTTAGAACTGCACCGAATCATAATCTGACAGCTCAAATATCATGATTACACTTTCCTCACACTATACTGTATGCCTCTATATGCTTGTCAGGGAAAAACCATCATCAACTTTTAAGTTCCCAAGACCATGAAAAATAAATAGAGTAAGTAACAACATTTTGACTCATTGTTCTATTTTCTCCCTTCTAAAATATACAGTCTCTTTAGAGAGATACACTCAATGTTATGACCATTTAATTAACTAGAGAAGACTTAAGTTGGTACTAGAGGAAGACTTTAAGTTTTGGTACTAGAGAAGACTTAAGTTGGTTTGATTTTAAATGATACCACCTTAATGTTGGAATTAAATATTGTTCTGAAGATATAATTTATCTATGATATATATACATAAATCCTCAACTTGATACAGTTAATTTGTCAAAGTGCACACTAAGATAATGTGTGAAGTGCCAAAAAATCTCTATTTCGAGACAAAGCGGGGTAATACTCTCGCAATCGTCTACATGCTATACTCAATCCATTTGCAAGGCCTCCTTTTTTCATGTTTCTTTTCTTTGGGCGTGGTTGAAGCTGTGGCCCTCATCATTTACCCTCGGTACCTTGTGTCTGTGCTTGTGTGTGTGTGAATCTGGACCTCCGCGCCGTTGCGGCGTGCTGTGGCTGAACTCGTGGTTTGTTTGTGGCTTGGGCGGTATTGCTTTTATATATAAAGCGGGGCGGAAAGCCTTTTTTGATAATTAATGTATAGGGTGTTAGTTTATAGAGCCTAAGCTAAAGTTTTGGCCAGCAATTTTATTGCGACAACAAAGATGATGCCACTGGAGTCGATCCAAACAGCACATCATGCTTGTGGTTTATAAATACTGATTGAAATATTAACAAAAGATCTATGGTCGATTCAAACTTTGGCACATACCACTCTATATTTTCGGATGCATTTCAATTGGTCAAGGTACTAAAATTACTTCCCCCGTCCTGGTTCAATTGCAAGTTTTTACTATACTTCTCGGCCAAAGAAAAGTTTGACCATAGATTTGCATAACAAAATATAATTTATACTTATGTAGCAAAAATAGTACCATTGAAAACTTCTTTTGAACATGAATCCAACAATATAATTCTTATAGTATATCACTTATATTTTTCCAATTAAATCTACGGCGAAAGCAATTAAACTACAGCTAGGATTCATCACCACCTTGGACCAACTAAACCACAACTAACACACTGGGGAAAGCATCATACTCTCTTGTTTGAGTATAATCTTTTTCGGTTGTTTACGACAAGGCTTTGACCAACAATTATGTTTTTGTATATATGAAGGTGATACAGTAGTGCAATCATAAGTAATTATGAATACGATTTCAATGACATCATTTTTGTGACACATGAACTACAGAATAATAGAGTAACTGCGATTTTTTTCCTTTCGGACTGCAACAGAGTAATTGTTGGTTAACGGCTTGTCTTAACCAATGAAAATATGCCTTATGCATGGTGGGTGCAGAGACTATATAGTACTAGATGATACCCCGCACGTTGTTGCGGGAATATTTGCAATATATTTCGATGATATGTGATTTCTATGGAACGTAAATAGTGATGCTACGAAAACTAAAATTGCAAATCCATATGCTTTATTGTGTTTGATTAATGTATTGTAAAATATCTAATATATGTTTGCATGTTGAGGTGGACATTTTCATGTGCATGAATGCATGTTGTGAATTGTGATGGGTCTTTTGCCATGCATGTTGCTTGATGATGTGGCATGCTTGCATGTTGAGAGAAATATGTTAGTGGGGGCTAGCTATTTAGATATAGAAGATTATTGACTGATCCATCGATGTGGCGGTAGAAGTATACTGCAGTCAACTTGGTAGACATATGATCAAACATACCACTCCAAATACTCCTTTTGTTGATTGATCACCTTTACTGATTCGCTTTAGCTCATGAACTGCAAATCCAGCCAGATTTGCACCAATGATATCCAGACCAGGGAAGGTATCGATTCCAACCTAGCAGCTAGCTAGGAGATAGGAGTGGCTAGGAGAGAGCAAGACAGGTGGATCCATCATAATACATGCTTGCATGGTCCATACGTACACTACACACGCATATATGTAACATAAGCATCTCAGCTTTACACCTTTCTTGTGGCATAACAAAAAGATGAGACCTTTCTTAACCTAGCAGCTCTGTCTCATCAGGCAGCATGCCATGAAGTGCACGCACACATACACACACTCTTCAAGCTACATCGTGTGTGTGTTGTGCACCAGAAGCAAGCCTTTAGGCAGGCAGGCAAGCTAACCAGCTTGTTGCATGCTCCTGACTGCCTTTGATAAAGCCTATCTATCTCACTATCCATCTCTCTACCACGCACGCACACTTGCACGCACCCATGTCTCTCCCTCCCTGGCCCCTTTTGCACTTTGTTCCTAGATCAACGGTGGTCTCGTCTTATTCTTTAATTCCCCAGCTGCATGCCTCTTTTGCTTTCTCATCTCCTAGCTCCGGTTCTCTCCTCCTCCTCCGCTTCGTACGTTACGTGCATATGGGGCGGGAGCCACACGAGTATGCATCTGATGATTAATCTCTAGATCGGTGGTCACATATAGCTAGCTAGCTACGCATATCTTCCGTTGCCGTCCAGTCGACAAATCGACGGCGGCCTTACATTCTTCCTAGGGTGAAGTCCAGATTCGGTTTCTTGGTGCCGACGACTAGCTCCGACAATCGGAACGGAGCCGACATCAAGTCGGCGGCATCGTCGGCGACGACATTGGGGCACTGCGATTGCACGTCCTGCGATTGTAAAAGAGAAGGAACATCAGATTAAATAGATTGCGATCTGCATATCATAACAGGAAATGCATGCTGCCGACACTTTGCACACAGGGAGCCGTCGGAAAGATGCATGCATGCGGGAAATGGAAGGAGGAATGATCGCCACTGCACTAACTAAGGCAAAGCATATCATGGCCATTGCCGATGGGGTATTGGAGGTGGTAATGATGATCACTCCCTTGGGGGAAAAAAGGCGAGTACGAACCTCAAAGGATTTGATGTCGCCTGGGTTGGCATCTGATCTTGATTTCCCGTGGAACGACCAGGCCCCTCTGCTGCACCAGCAAAAGGAAGGAAAAGACAAAGGAAGGAATTGAATTAAGTATCACCTTCTTTTCTGTATATCATGGGCTGATGAAAGAATCAAATGCCGGCCTATCTATCTATGATCTATCTACATATCTTTTCTTCAGTGGGAGTCCATTTACATGCAACACGGGAGAGGCGGGAAAAGGCGTAGGGAACAAAGCGCGCAAGTCCAACTTTTCACTGTTAAGATGGTGTCAATGGCGAGCAGCTGGCTTTATCAGAGGGGTTAATTGGAGGTAAAAAGCTGTGTAATTGGCTATAGCTTGGTGCTTGCCGCGTTATTTACTCACCCATGTGGTACGGCACACTGATCAATGCTTGCTTACACCACATGTGTGCGCACAACCACATACACATCATATGTTCTCCGGTCATTTTCTAAATAAACATGTACACTACTCACTCCTCTCCTACATGGGTATACAGTTTTTTTAGGGTTACATGGCCATACAGTTGGCCGTGCAGAGTCCGCAAGTATCACAGTACGTGTGTATGTATATGGTACATGGACGGCTGGATGCTTGTATGCGATTGTACATACATACAGATAGGTGTACAAGAGCTAGCTACGCCTGGTCACGCAAGAGAGATTAATTGTGTATATCACTATATACATGTCATGTTGCTTCTGAGATGTAACTTCTGGTCAAGATTCCATGGTAGTGCTACTATATATTGCCTGCTTAATTAATTGTAGTCGTGGAAAGTGTATATGTGTGTGCACTTTTGCTGCCTATGGCTAGATGGATATATTTAATGAAAGAGCTTAATGTATAATATATTCAAGAGATGATTGCACCATCATGGGGAGCAGATGGAACAAAGGTAGAGCCCTGGTGCTTTTTGTGAGCACTTGGAGGTGGTTGATATGGTAGGAACAAAGAAAATGAGACAAAGGAATAAGAGTTTGTTTTGCGTAAAGCAGGCACTAGCTAGACTGCGGTTTGATCCTAAAAGCACCCTCTTCAGATCAATTATATCATTGTAAATGCATAATCTATCAATTAATTATGTACGTAATGTGACTGTAGATTCTTGACGAATACCTGTACATCATCATGCATGAGATGAAGAGCCCAAACATGCATGTGTGCTACTACTACTACAGCATGTAGTACGCGTGTATTTAAGCGTACTTTGTTGCTTTAGCGCTCTACAGGAAATTACCATCAGCTTTTGACCTGTAAGGACTCTGGAGTTATATCGATCTGCAAAGCAGTTTTTGTGTCTCACAAGAATGTTTAGATAGACTTGTAGCTAGCTGTGCCCCTCTCTGTCATTTCGCCTGAAATAGCAGAAAAGACGGAGCCCAGCAGTGTGGAGTAATTCTGATGTGCATGCTATTGCTAGCTAGCTAGCTGCTGATATCCATTAATAGCCCACTAGCTAGGAACATTTAGTTTGACATGGAGCAATCCATAATTGTAGGAAGGGAAGGGACCCATATATCATTCTACATAAATCTAGTACTTATACAATTCAAACCGATCATCACCGGTGCACTGGAAACTGATGGAATTGTACTATTTGTGTATGATTAGGTGCTGTGCTGTTCTCTCATGTGATATGGAGTAGCATACATCCACCAGAATACAAAACGAGGAGTACTAACACGGGAGCTAGCTATAGAAATGGCGTTGTGTGTAGTATGTTGTTACCTGGAGGAGTTGTTGCTCCATAGAGCGCACATGTTGGATCCATGCTCGTTCCCGTCAAGATTTGATTGCTGGACTGAAGACTCAGACCCGCTGGTGTTGGCGATGTCGAAGGAGCTGTCGTCAGGGATGTCGATGATTGTCTTTGCTTGTCCTGCAAAATAAACATTCTACTCACTGCTAATCCCATGCTGAATCTGTGCCTGTCTGTCACTGGGATGTCGAGATGCCAGTAGTCTGATTTCTTTCTCGAGAGCTGATCTGATCATACATACCGTAGGATGAAGCAGCGGCTGGTTTGTGGTCAGTGGTCTTGATGGTCCGGTACATCTGCAAGACAATCAACTGAGATCAGTACTCGCTGATACACTAGAAAGCATATAATATAAGTATATGTACTCGTAGCTGACTAAATAATGATAGGGTCAGCAGTGTAGCGGTATTAAAGTCGAAGCTGTGCAGTGGTGGTCTACGAGACGGAGCAATAAATATGGGTGGCAGGGGCGGGCAGCGGCATATATGCACAATTGCGGCATTGATGGCGCGATCAGCTAGTAGCTTGTGTGCAGGCAGAGAAGCCCTTAATTATTGAGAAATGATGCAGGCTTGTACTTGCCGGCCGGCCGTCTGCTCTTGGGCATGCAGCACAGCATGCATGGATGCGTATCATATTCATATTCATATCAATGTGTGTGTGTGCGCTCCTGTGTGCACTGTGTCATCCATCCACCGTTCCCTCTCCGGTGACTGTGTGTGACGTTCCTCTTTTTAATGGCACGCATTTGCTTCCCGTTGCATGCTTATCTTTGTGCTGCTCAGCTGCTGATCTCGGGTTTTTATTGAAAAGCTGCCCTCCTCCCCTCTGCCCCCGGTCCTCCCGTCGTGGTAAAGCTAGAGGGAGATAGGGATAGAGAAAGAGGGAGGAGGTACGAGCAAGCGGGGAATTTACTGCTCAGAAAGTGAACTGTAGAATGACTATTCTTACATGCATGACCGACCCAAGATGCATCAAATATTTAAAACTAAAACTGGTACTATATATTGTTCTGGCAGCAAGAAAAGAAATGATGAGTTAAAGGTCGATCGAGTGGTGCACGTAGAATTCTCTTGCAAATCAAGGTGTGTGATGCATACATCTAGGAGTATCTGAAGTGGTAGTAGATCTACACGTACGTTGAGGAGAGCTAGCACAAGTGATCAAAGCTCAATTAAAATAGTATAACCAATGAGCTAACCATGGACTTTATGTAGTTAAAGAAGATCCCCTCACCTGCAAGTGAGACTTGACATGGGCCAAGGTTAGATCCTTCACGTCCATTAGCTCAAGAACCGACTTGGGCGTTGCTCCTGCACAATCGCAAGAGAGGGAGTATCAGAAAACAGTACACAATAATTCCTTCACCAACACATATAGAGCTTAGCTTGTACTATGCCAATACGCCCATGCATCCTTGTCTAGTTCTTTTGAATGCCAGCACAAGAAATGCAAGATTCGATCAACAGGATTGCCTACTTTGCCAGCTAGAAGGAAATAGTCATCTAACGGCTGCTAACGAGCAAGAAAATTCAGGAGAAGAAGAAAAAGAACACTTGAACGCGCGAGAAGCAGTTAGCAGTGCATACTCTCGTGGCCTCCGAGCAGTTCGACGGCGTGGACGAACCGCGCGTGCAGCGAGGTGGTCCACCGCATCCTGGGCGCACGGGAGTTCCGCTTGGCCGGCGGCGCCGCCAGCCGCAGCGCGCCGACCTTGCCGGGCGACCTCGGCCCGCCCGCCGCGCCGCCGATCGCGTCGTAGCAATGCTGGTGGTGGTGGTTGTGGTGGTGGAGCTGGCTCTGGAGGAAGGGGAGGGACTGCGAGGTGTTGTACACGGGGATGCCCCGGATGGGCTTCATCGCCGCCAGGTCCTGCACCTCGTGGAGGATGGGCTGGGTGTGCTGCAAGAACTGCAGCCCGCCCAGGTGGCCATCGGCAGCGCCGTAGTGCGCTGCATGGAAGCCGCCGCCGGCAGCTGCCGGCGCCGAGGGGTATGTCCTGGCGATGGACGGGGGTGTGAAGGTTGCTGCCGCTGATGCTGAGGTCGCGGCGGCGGCGGCGGTGGTGTCAAGAGCCCTCTTCCAAAACCCTAGGTCCATTGGCTTGGTGGCAGGGGGCGGATTGATTTGGAGCTGGAGCTGAAGGTCCGGGTGCGACGGGAACAGCTCCATTGATCCCTCTCGCAAGTTGCGGAGAGCAAAGTGGTGTGCTATCGGCCGCCGGCGTGGACTTGTGGCTAGCTAGAGAGATCGAAAAAGGGTTAGGGCGGAATTGAGGTGTGGAACTTGGAAGATTTCTTGCTGGGAGAGAGGGGGAGGAGGAGAGGAGGAGCTCGGGGATGGGAGGAGGAGAGAGAGCTGGGGACTTGGAATGGTGAAGGACAGGAGTGTCTGTTTGGATGTGTTGTGTGAAAAAGAGGCGAGTGTAACTTGTTGCTTGGAGGTGGCCGGCCTAGGATGGAAGATATAGATTGGTCTTTTCGTCCATACACCATGCGCCCCCCTTTCACTTTCGTTCCTCACATTTTTTCCCCCTCTTTATCTCCTCCCCTTTTTATTCCACGCAGTCTCTCTCTTGTGGGTGTTTGGTGGCAGATTGCAGTGGGAAAATGACACTTTTGATTGGGATGTATGCTCGCGGGAAGGCAAGAACTGAGGTATTATTCCCTTATCGGGCTTTATGCCCATTCTTCATCCTCACGTGAATTATACGCAGGAGTACATGCGGGTCAGGTTGGTGTTCTTATGGACAGACTACAGCCTAGTTCGGAATTCCAGAATTTTCCCGGTTCGTCATGTAGGGATAAAAACTAGAGGATTTACTGGCTGGGTTTTATACATTTGTTTCGAGTGACGCCTTGATAATAAATTGAGAGGCAACCTTGTTTGGGAATCACATTTATTTTTCGGATTTGCTAAATCTCATCTAGATGGGATATAATTATGTCACATCTAAGTCCATCACCACAGGATCAAACTTACTTATCGGAGAGTTGTCACTCACGCTCTATGTATGTCCGATGGTTTTTTTATTGTTTTTTTAGACAGTTTTTTTAGTAACCCTATGTATGTCTGATGTGTTCGTTTCTCGGTTGTGTGTGTTTAAGTTGTCTTTTCTGGGCCAGGCCCAATGGCGGAAAATAGTTGCTCTTCTGTCTGTGCATTCTTGTGGGCCGGGTTGCCTGTGTGTTTTCCATTGTCTCATTGTTTTGCTTTTTTATTTTTCTGTGTCTATATATGCAGATTAGCTAGTGCGATTAGAAATTTTTGTTCAAGTATGTGTCCATACTCGTAGATTTTTTTTCCTTTTTTATATGTGTCTATACATGGGGAGTAAAATTTCCTCAAGCATGCTTAGTGCAATTGAAGATTGCATGTAAGCTAATGTTGTATTTTTTTAGTGCCGGGGGGAGTTTTTTTAGATAGCAGGTCATTTCTTTAGGTTGCTGAACATCTTTTGTTTTGCTGTGAAAGTATGAATTAGACTTCTTCTATTTATTTATATTTTTATTCTTGTATACAAATGTTCAAGTAGAATGAATCCCGTGATGGAATTTTGTCAAAATAACATTCCTATTTTCTTGTTTTTTATTTTTATCCCAGTAGAGTGGATGTGTCCGTTTATTTCTTTTTCTTTTTTGTTGTTCTTCTCCTTTTCATTTTTCCATTTTTTAATTCATGATATTTTAGTATGTGAACACCTTTTTGAAGTGTGTGAACACTTATTAAATTCATGTTTTTTTAGTTTTTAAACACCTTTTTTTGAATTTGTGCTTTTTTAATTCATGAACATGTTAAAATATTTGAACAAATTTCAAATCAGATTTGGTAAATCTCATCTAGATGAGATTTAGCAATGTCTCATCTAACTTGTGGTTTGTACTCTCAATTCATTGTAATCTTTGCACAAACTTGATCCCACTATGTTCTTGTCTTGCGCATCCCATGGACGCGCATACCGTGTCGTCGCAATATCCAATTGTTTTGTCAGGCCTATTTTTGTTTGGTCTCTATTTTGTTTTTATGGGCTATTTTTGTCATTTGTTATTGGCCTGCTTTGTAAAAGCGAAAGAGATAGGGTGCTCTATTCGCTACCTCTTTTATCACCTCCATTTTGTGGCTGCTTTTCCTCTCCTCATTCCTCCTCTCTTCATTTCCCCTTTCTATTTCACTAGAGCCGACGCCTTTCTTTTGTGCAACCCTTTTTTGTGCGACCTTTTTTCTTGCCCGAGTTAGAGCTCCACCCTCAACTTGCAACTCAAGCCAACATTTTTTCTATGCCTGAGTTGCAAGACCACTATTAACTTGCAAGTGGGCTCAACATTTTATTTGTCTCCAGTTGCAAGTTTACTCTCGAATCGCAATTGGGATCGATATTTATTTACATTAGTTGCAAGTCCACCCTTAAGTTACAACTAGGTCTGACTTTCTTCCCTCAGTTGCAAGTCCACCGTCTACTCACAACTAGGAGCTGATTTTTTGACCCAGATACAAGTTAACCATCATCTCACAACTACGTCCACCCCTTTTTTTATCCGTGTTGCAAGACAACGTCGACTCACAATTGGGCTCTTGATCCTTTTTTTTGCCACAGTTGCAAGTCAACCAACGACTTGCAACTAGGCCCGACCCACTTTTTGTCCAAGTTGCAAGTCCAACATTGACATGCAACTAGCCCCTTATCCTTTTTCCCCCAGTTGTAAGTACATCCTTGACTCACAACTAGGCCTGACGTTTTTCTCTCTCCAGATGCAAGTCCACCGTCGACATGCAACTGGCTCGATGTTTCTTTTGTATCACAACTGGATCAGACTCTTTTTTTTGCATTAGTGCAAGCCCACCCTTAACTTGCAACTCGGCCTGACTTTATTTCGCCTTAATTGCAAGTTCACCTTCAACTCGCAACTAGGCACTTATTTTTTTGGCCCAGTCGCAAGTCAACCATCGAGTCGCAATTAGCCACCCCTATTTTATCCTACTTGCAAGACAACATTTGACTCATAACTAGGCTTTTGATCTTTTTTTTTGCCGTAGTGGCAAGTCAACCTACAACTCGCAACTGGACCTGACCCCTTTTTGTCGTCCTAGTTACAAGTCCACCATTGACATGCAACTGAGTCATTGACCTTGTTTTGCCCCGGTACAAGTCCACCCTAGACTCGCAACTTGGCCTGGTCGAAAGGACGTGAATGTCGCCTAGAGGGGGGGTGGATAGGTGCTTTAAAACAATTACATTTTAGGCTTGAACAAATGTGGAATGAATCTAGCCTTTAATTTGTCAAGCACAAAACCTAAATATACTAGGCTCAACTATGTGGACCAACAACTTATGCTAAGTAAGATAAACAACTAAGTGATGGTAAGATATAAAACTTCAAGCGCGAAGGTTATCACAAAGTAAGTGTATAAGAAAAGAGCTCGAGTAAGAGATAACCGAGGCACACGGGGACGACGATGTATCCCAAAGTTCACACCCTTGCGGATGCTAATCTTTGTTAGCGCGGTGTCGAGGCACAATGCTCCCCAAAATGCCACTAGGGCCACCATATTATCCTCACGCCCTCACACAATGCAATATGTCGTGATTCCACTAAGGGATCCTTGAGGGCGGTCACCAAACCCATACAATTGGCGACTCTTCGAGGCGGTCATTGAACCCGTACAAATTGCTCGGGGCAATCTACGCAACTTAATTGGAGACCCCGAAGCTTCCTCGGAGCTTTACACCACAATGATTGAGCTCCGTGGCATCACCAACAATCTAGGGCGCCCAAGCACCTAAGATTAACAAGCTCTATGGTGCCCAAACACCCAAGAGTAATAAGCTTCTCAACTTTTACTTCCACGTATCAATGTGGATAACTCAAACTGATGCAACTAATGTGATGATAAGAACACACAAAGTGCTCAAGTCCTAGACTCTCTAACCCCACCAAAACAACAAAAGCTGTAGAGGAATATGAGAGGAAGAACAAGGGGAACACAAAAAACACTCCAAGATCTAAATCCACAAGGTTCCCCTCTCTAAGAGGAGAGATGGATTGGTGGAAAGTGTAGATCTAGGTATCCTCTCTGTTCTCCCTCAAAAGATGCGAGAATCATGGGAGGAATAGAGAGAAAGCTAAGCTTTTGGAGGTCAACAATAGAGGAGAAAGCTTGCTCAAGAACCATTGAGGTCATTGGGGAAGAAGAACCCCTTTTATAGGACCCCACAAATCCAACCGTTATGTTTCGTAACTGCCTTAAATGGTACTACCGCTCAAGGGAGCGGTACTACCGCTAAGTACAGGCAGTCGCCGAGACCCACTAAGGACCAGCGTGGTAGTACTACCAGAGCGCTACTACCGCCGTAGATAAGTGGTACTACCGCGAATTACCCGATGGGTAACATAGACTTCCATGAGAGTGCGCTCGGTACTCCAAAGGAAGTACCGCACAAGCGGTACTACCGCTATGTAACGCCCCGGACACACCCGCCGGTGGTCGTTACTTCTGGCGGGATCTAGACTGGCCCCATAGATCAATACTAGTCTTTTCTGTGCACTTTGTCCTCACTCATGCGCACCCGGGAGCAACTTCCCGGTCGGTCACCCATCCTGACACTACTCCAAGCTGAGCACGCTTAACTTTGGAGTTCTGTCCGAATGGGCTACCGGAAAAGAAGGAATTCCTTATTGATATGAGTAGTCTATCATCCCTAATAAGCGAGGCCATCACATACACCCCCACTCAGAGGAACCGACGTCCTCGTCGGGCCACAGGAACGTTCCCTCTTGGCACAACCGTCTGTGCATCCAGTCCGGTACATGTGCCATGCCGTGTGTCACGACGGGTCACAAACGTCATGAACAACATGACCGTGCACCTGTCCGCAACCATCCGTGTAACCGCGAGGGTCGGCTCTGATACCAACTTGTAACGCCCCGGACACACCCACCGGTGGTCGTTACTCCTGGCGGGATCTAGACTGGCCCCACAGATCAATACTAGTATTTTCTGTGCACTTTGTCCTCACTCATGCGCACCCGGGAGCAACTTCCCGGTCGGTCACCCATCCTGACACTACTCCAAGCCGAGCACGCTTAACTTTGGAGTTCTGTCCGAATGGGCTACCGGAAAAGAAGGAATTCCTTATTGATATGAGTAGTCTATCATCCCTAATAAGCCAGGCCATCACACGCTAGGCGTGAACGGTACTACTGCGAATTCCAGAAGGGTAACAGAGAAATCCAGAGTAGTGCGCGTGGTACTCCAGCGAAAGTACACACAAGCGGTACTACCGCTAGGAGCAAGCGACACTATTATGAATTCCCAAAGGGTAACAGGGACCCCCAGTAGTAACTGTGGCACACTAGCAGAAGAACCGCACAAGCGATACTACCGCTAATTACCATCAGGAATACTAGAACACAACAGAAGAGTCAAGTAAGACCAAAACTGCCGTAACTTCTGCAACGAACTCCAAAATTAGCAAACTCAACCTTGTTGGATAGATGACGACAAGCACTATCCAAAAGAACTAGCAATGGAGAATAAATGCCAACGGGATAAGGAAGAGAACCTTCCCCAAATATGAATCGGCAAAAACTCTAACACCAAAAACACAAGGTGATGCTTAAGAACTCCGTTTTCAATGAACTTGAGTTTGTCTAGAATACGAACACAAACTCTAAAACCTCACATAGAGAAAAACCAAATAAGAACCAATAGAGATGATGCCAAGGATGCAATGGTTTGAGCTCTATGTGAACGATACGATCAAGCTACTCACTCGAGAGCCCCCCTTGATAGTACGACAATCAATCCTATAACCCAGTCTCCCAACTAACACCATGAGACTGGTAAAATAGAAAACCTATCAAGTTCAAACATTTGCCTTGCGCATAATCCACTTGAGCTAGATGATGACAATCTTGACCTCCTCAAGTTGGACGACCTTTCTTGATTGTGTTGACTCGATGAAGACTAGTGAATTGCTCCCCCATACTCCACTATGGGTGAGGCTCTTTTAGCCATATCTTCACATGTCCATTATCACGAGAATGGATGGTAAGCTTCAAGCATGTGATCTCTTCGTGATGCTCCACTTGAACTCGCACAATGCAACCTTGATGATGATCACCACTTGATGTCATCCTCCATTTGTCATATCAGATCTTCCTTTTGATGCACGCCCATGGAAACATACCTAACCTCACATAGATCATGGGGTAGTACACAAAGCATAATGGACAATGCTTACAATACCATGGGATCACTTGATCCCTCTCGGTACATCTTCTATGCTTAGTGTGTTGATCAACTTGAATCACTCTTTGACTTAGTCTTGATCAACCTTGTATCTTATCTTCTCTCTTATAAAGATGGTGTCTTTTAGGTAAACATGAATGTTCACACAATCTTCTTCTCCAAGACATGCATGCTTGCAATACGCTCAACTCTCGCATGACCAATCTTCGGATAACTCCTCGAATAGTACATTGGTCTACACATAATCATCTTCTAATAACCGTGAAACCAACAAATGGTCTTCAAGTAATGCCTATGGACAAACCCTTCAAATATAACTCAAGGCAAACATTAGTCCATAGGTATTGTCATCAATTACCAAAACAATAGATGGGGGCACCATGCTCTTACACCGGTGTAGTCAATTGCAAGTCCATCATCAACTTCCAACTAGGATTGACCCTTTTATTATCCCAGTTGAAAAATCACCATCGACTCGCAATTGGGTTGGCCCTTTTTTCACAGTTGCAAGTTCACCATGACATGAAACTGGGTTGTAGGATCAGAAGTATGTCTAGAGGGGGGGTGACTGGACTACTGGACAAAATAAAAGTCTAACCTTTTCCCAATTTGGCTTTTTTGTGAAATCTGGATTCCTTCGCCAAGGAAATTGCTCCAGTATTGTCACAAAAGATTTTCATTGGACCCGATGCACTAGGTATTACACCTCGATTAGATATGAACTCCTTCATCCATACTCCTTCATTTGCTGCTTCTGAAGCAGCTATGTACTCCACTTCACACGTATATCCCGCCACGACGCTTTTCTTGGAACTGCACCAACTGACAGCTCCACCATTCAATATAAATACGTATCTGGTTTGTGACTTAGAGTCATCCGGATCAGTGGCAATGCTAGCATCGACGTAACCATTTACGATGAGCCCTTTGTCACCTGCACAAACAAGAAACACATCCTTAGTCCTTTTCAAGTACTTCAGGATGTTCTTGACCGCTGTCCAGTGATCCACTCCTGGATTACTTTGGTACCTCCCTGCTAGACTTATAGCAAGGCACACATTAGGTCTGGTACACAGCATAGCATACATGATAGAACCTATGGCTAAGGCATAGGGAATGACTTTCATTTTCTCTCTATCTTCTGTAGTGGTCGGGCATTGAGTCTGACTCAACTTCACACCTTGTAACACAAGAAAGAACCCTTTCTTTGACTGATCCATTTTGAACTTCTTCAAAACTTTATCAAGGTATGTACTTTGTGGAAGTCCAATTAAGCATCTCGATCTATCTCTACAGATCTTGATGCCCAGTATATAAGCAGCTTCACGGAGGTCTTTCATTGAAAAACTCTTATTCAAGTATCCTTTTATGCTATCCAGAAATTCTATATCATTTCCAGTCAACAATATGTCATCCACATATAATATTAGAAATGCTACAGAGCTCCCACTCACTTTCTTGTAAATACAGGCTTCTCCAAAAGTCTGTATAAAACCATATGCTTTGATCACCTCATCAAAGCGTATATTCCAACTCCGAGATGCTTGCACCAGTCCATAAATGGATCGTTGGAGCTTGCACACTTTGTTAGTACCTTTAGGATCAACAAAACCTTATGGTTGCATCATATACAACTCTTATTTAAGAAATCCATTAAGGAATGCAGTTTTGACGTCCATTTGCCAGATTTCATAATCATAAAATGTGGCAATTGCTAACATGATTCGGACAGACTTAAGCATCGCTACGGGTGAGAAGGTCTCATTGTAGTCAACTCCTTGAACTTGTCAAAAACCTTTCGCAACAAGTCGAGCTTTGTAGATAGTAACATTACCATTAGCGTCAGTCTTCTTCTT
The DNA here is from genome assembly GCF_018294505.1 of Triticum aestivum. Taxonomy (NCBI): domain Eukaryota; kingdom Viridiplantae; phylum Streptophyta; class Magnoliopsida; order Poales; family Poaceae; genus Triticum; species Triticum aestivum. Next base: position 494,224,104 of record NC_057809.1, on the reverse strand, counting down.
GAAGACCCACACTTTGTTCTCATACATGGATCCTATCTCAAATTTCATGGCCTCAAGCCATTTATCGGAATATGGGCTCATCATCGCTTCCTCATAGTTCATAGGTTCGTCATGGTCTAGTAACATGACTTCCAGAACAGGATTACCGTACCACTTAGGTGCCGAACATGCTCTGGTTGACCTATGAGGTTCGGTAGTAACTTGATCTGAAGTTTCACGATCATTATCATTAGCTTCCTCTCTAGTTGGTGTAGGCATCACTAGAACTGATGTCTGTGATGAGCTACTTTCCAATTTGAGAGAAGGTACAATTACCTCATCAAGTTCTACTTTCCTCCCACTCACTTCTTTCGAGAGAAACTCCTTCTCTAGAAAGGATCCATTCTTAGCAACAAATATCTTGCCTTCGGATCTATGGTAGAAGGTGTACCCAATAGTTTCTTTTGGGTATCCTATGAAGATGCACTTCTCCGATTTGGGTTCGAGCTTATCAGGCTGAGGCTTTTTCACATACACATCGCAACCCCAAACTTTAAGAAATGACAACTTAGGTTTCTTGCCAAACCACAGTTCATACGGTGTCGTCTCAACGGATTTAGATGGTGCCCTATTTAAAGTGAATGCAGTTGTCTCTAATGCATAACCCCAAAACGATAGTGGTAAATCGGTAAGAGACATCATAGATCGCACCATATCTTATAAAGTACGGTTACGATATTCGGACACACCATTATGTTGTGGTGTTCCAGGTGGCGTGAGTTGTGAAACTATTCCACATTGTTTTAAATGAAGGTCAAACTCGTAACTCAAATATTCGTCTTCGCAATTAGATCGTAGAAACTTTATTTTCTTATTACGATGATTCTCCACTTCACTCTGAAATTCTTTGAACTTTTTAGATGTTTTAGACTTGTGTTTCATTAAGTAGATATACCCATATCTGCTCAAATCATCTGTGAAGGTCAGAAAATAACGATACTCCGCGAGCCTCAACACTCATCGGACCGCATACATCGGTATGTATTATTTCTAATAATTCAGTGGCTTGCTCCATTGTTTCGGAGAACGGATGCTTAGTCATCTTGCCCATGAGGCATGGTTCGCAACCATCAAATGATTCATAATCAAGTGATTCCAAAAGTCCATCCGCATGGAGTTTCTTCATGCGCTTTACACCAATATGACCTAAACGGCAGTGCCACAAATATGTTGCACTATCATTATCAACTTTGCATCTTTTGGCATCAATATTATGAATATGTGTATCACCACGATCGAGATTCAACAAAAAAAGACCACTCTTCAAGGGTGCATGACCATAAAAGATATTACTCATATAAATAGAACAACCATTATTCTCCGATTTAAATGAATAACCGTCTCACATTAAATAAGATCCAGATATAATGTTCATGCTCAACGCTGGCACCAAATAACAATTATTCAAGTCTAAAACTAACCCCGAAGGTAGATGTAGAGGTAGTGTGCCGACGACGATCACATCCATTCCTGATGCACATCGTCACCTCATCCTTAGCCAATCTTCGTTTAATCTGTAGCCCCTGTTTCGAGTTACAAATATGAGCAACCGAACCGGTATCTAATACCCAGGCACTACTACAAGCATTAGTAAGGTACACATCAATAACATGTATATCAAATATACCTTTGTTCACTTTGCCATCCTTCCTCCAAATACTTGGGGCAGTTTCGCTTCCAGTGACCAATCCCTTTGCAGTAGAAGCACTCAGTTTCAGGCTTAGGTCTAGACTTGGGCTTCTTCCCATGAGTGGAAACTTGCTTGCCATTCTTCTTGAAGTTCCCCTTCTTTCCTTTGCCCTTTTTCTTGAAACTAGTGGTCGTGTTAACCATCAACACTTGAGGCTCCTTCTTGATTTCTACCACCGCAGCTTTGAGCATGGCGAAGAGCTCGGGAATTGTCTTATCCATCCCTTGCATATTATAGTTCATCACGAAGCCTTTGTAGCTTGGTGGCAGTGATTGAAGAACTCTGTCAATAACACTATCATCTGGAAGATTAACTCCTAGCTGAGTCAAGTGGTTATGATACCCAGACATTCTGAGTATGTGTTCACTGACAGAACTATTCTCCTCCAGCTTGCAGCTATAGAACTTGTTGGAGACTTCATATCTCTCAACTCGGGCATTTGCTTGAAATATTAACTTCAACTGCCGGAACATCTCATATGGTCCATGACGTTCAAAACGTCTTTGAAGTCCCGATTCTAAGCCATAAAGCATGGCACACTGAACTATCAAGTAGTCATCAGATCGAGCTTGCCAAACGTTCATAACATCACCATCTGCTCCAGCAGCAGGCCTTTCACCTAGCGGTGCATCAAGGACATAATTCTTTTGTGCAACAATGAGGATAATCCTCAAGTTACGGACCCAGTCCGTGTAGTTGCTACCATCATCTTTCAACTTAGCTTTCTCTAGGAACGCATTAAAATTCAAGGGAATGATAGCACGAGCCATTGATCTACAACATAGATATGCAAAAACTATCAGGACTAAGTTCATGATAAATTTAAGTTTAGTTAATCATATTACTTAAGAACTCCCACTAAGATAGACATCCCTCGAGTCATCTAAATGATTACGTGATCCAAATCAACTAAACCATGTCCGATCATCACATGAGATGGAGTAGTCTTCAATGGTGAACATCTCTATGTTGATCATATCTACTATATCACGTTCGAACTTTCGGTCTCCAGTGTTCCGAGGCCATGCTGTACATGCTAGGCTCGTCAAGTTTAACCCGAATATTCCGCATGTGGAAAACTGTCTTGCACCCGTTGTATGTGAACGTAGAGCTTATCACACCCAATCATCATGTGGTGTCTTAGCACGACGAATTGTCGCAATGGTGCATACTCAGGGAGAACACTTATTCCTTGAAATTTTAGTGAGGGATCAACTTATAATGCTACCTCCATACTAAGCAAAATAAGATGCATAAAAGATAAACATCACATGAAATCAAAATATGTGACATGATATGGCCATTATCATCTTGTGCCTTTGATTTCCATCTCCAAAGCACCATCACGATCTCCATCGTCACCGACTTACACCTTGATCTCTATCATAGCGTCGTGGCCGTCTCACCAACTATTGCTTCTACAACTATCGCTAACGCATAGTGATAAAGTAAAGTAATTACATGGCGTTTGCATTTCATACAATAAAGTGACAACCATAAGGCTCCTGCCAGTTGCCAATAACATTTACAAAACATGATCATCTCATACAATAACATATATCACATCATGTCTTGACCATATCACATCACAACATGCCCTGCAAAAACAAGTTAGACGTCCTCTACTTTGTTGTTGCAAGTTTTACGTGGCTGCTACAGGCTTATAGCAAGAACCGTTCTTACCTATGCATCAAAACCACAACGGTGATTTTATCAAGTTTGCTGTTTTAACCTTCAACAAGGATCGGTCGCAGTCAAATTCGATTCAACTAAAGTTGGAGAAATAGACACCCGCCAGCCACCTTTATGCAAAACTAGTTGCATGTCTATCGGTGGAACCTGTCTCATGAATGTGGTCATGTAAGGTTGGTCTGGGCCGTTTCATCCAACAATACCGCCGAATCAAAATAAGACATTGGTGGTAAGCATTATGACGATCACCGCCCACAACTCTTTGTGTTCTACTCGTGCATATCATCTATGCATAGACCTGGCTCGGATGCCATTGTTGGGTAACGTAGCATGCAATTTCAAAAAATTCCTACGCTCACGCGAGATCTATCTAGGGGATGCATAGCAATGAGATGGGAAGAGTGTGTGCACGTACCCTCGTAGACCGAAAGCGGAAGCGTTTGACAACGTGGTTGATGTAGTCAAACTTCTTTTCGTTCCGACCGATCAAGCACCAAACGTACGACACCTCCGAGTTCTGCAAACGTTCAGCTTGATGACGTCCCTTGAACTCTTGATCCAACAAAGTGTTGAGGGAGAGTTCCATCAGCATGATGGCGTGGTGACGGTGATGCTGAAGTGATCCGCGCAGGGCTTCGCCGAAGCACTACGTGAATATGACCGAAGGCGTAAACTGTGGAGGGGGACGCCACACATGGCTAACAACTATTGATGTGTGTTCTAGTGGTGCCCCCGCCACATATATATAGGTTGGAGGGGAGGAGAGGCAGCCAAGGGGTCGCCCCAAGTAGGAGGAATCCTACTTTGGCGCCTCCCAATTCGGCCTCCTCCCTTACCATATCTTCCGGAGGGGGAAGGAAGTAGGAGGGAGGAGGGAAGGAAGGGGGAGGCCGAATCCCTCCCCTTCCTTTCCCCTTCTCCTCTTTCCTTCCCCTCCCAATTCGGCCTACATGGAGCGCACCAGCCCCTAAGGGGCTGGTCTGTCCCCTTCTTGGCCCATTAGGCCCATGTAGTTGCCGGGGGATGCCCGGAACCCCTTCCGGTGATCCAATATGTACCCGGTACCCCCAAAACACTTCCGGTGTCCGAATATCATCGTCCTATATATATCAATCTTTACCTCTCGGCCATTTCGAGACTCCTCGTCATGTCCGTGATCTTATCCGGGACTCCGAACAACATTCGGTCACCAAATCACATAACTCATATAATACAAAATCATCATCGAACGTGAAGCGTGCGGACCCTACGGGTTTGAGAACTATGTAGACATGACCGAGACACCTCTCCAGTCAATAACCAATAGCAGAACCTGGATGCTCATATTGGTTCCTACATATTCTACGAAGATCTTTATCGGTTGTACCGTAATGACAACATACGTTATTCCCTTTGTCATCGGTATGTTACTTGCTCGAGATTTGATCGTCGGTATCTTCATACCTAGTTCAATATCGTTACCGGCAAGTCTCTTTACTCGTTCTGTAATACATCATCCCATAACTAAATCATTAGTCACATTGCTTGCAAGGCTTATCATGATGTGTATTACTGAGAGGGCCCACAGATACCTCTCTGATACTCAGAGTGACAAATCCTAATCTTGATCTATGCCAACCCAACAAACACCTTCGGAGATACCTGTAGAGCATATTTATAATCATCCACTTACATTGTGATGTTTGATAGCACAAAATGTATTCCTTCGGTATGTGGGAGTTGCATAATCTCATAGTCAAAGGAATATGTATATGACATGAAGAAAGCAATAGCAATAAAACTTAACGATCATTATGCTAAGCTAACGAATGGGTCTTGTCCATCACATCATTCTCCTAATGATGTGATCATGTTCATCAAATGACAACACATGTTTATGGTTAGGAAACTTAACCATCTTTGATTAACGAGCTAGTCTAGTAGAGGCTTACTAGGGACACTGTGTTTTGTCTATGTATCCACACATGTATCAAGTTTCCGTTTAATACAATTCTAGCATGAATAAACATTTATCATGATATAAGGAAATATAAATAACAACTTTATTATTGCCTCCAGGGAATATTTCCTTCATAAGGGTCCATGAAGAAGCAACCTTGTCTATTCCACCATGGCCATCGCCCACGAAGGACTTGCCTCACTCGGGTAGATCTTCACGAAGTAGGCGATCTCATTGCCCTTACAAACTTCTTCGTTCAACTCCACAACTTGACGGAGGCTCCCAAGCGACACCTAACCAATCTAGGAGACACCAGTCTCCAAAAGGTAATAGATTATGTGTTGATAATGAACTCCTTGCTCTTGTGCTTCAAATGATAGTCTCCCCAACACTCAACTCTCTCTCGCAAATTTGGATATGGCGGAAAGATGATTTTAGTGGAAAGAAACTTGGGGAAGGCTAGAAATCAAGATTCTTGTGGTAGGATTGGAATATCTTGATCTCAACACATGAGTAGGTGGTTCTCTCTCAGAAAATGTATGGTGGAAGTGCAGGCATGTTCTGATGGCTCTCTCACATATGGAGAAGGGGGTGGAGGGGTATATATAGCCTCCACAAAATATCCAACCGTTACACATATTTGACCCATCTCGATGAGACCAAATAGCTAAACTCGGTGGGACCGGTTAGTTCAAAATGTGAACATTAGTAATCTTGGTGGGACCGACTGGAACAACTCAGTGGGACCGATGTGCTAGGGCTTTAGGGAAAACATCATCTCGGTGGCACCGATTGCATCAATTCGTTGAGACCGAAGTGAAGCAATAAGGCAATAGAGAGAATGTCAAGCCAACTCGGTGAGACCGATGCATAACTCAGTGAGGCCGAAATAAATGCAACAAGTCATAGAGCATTGGCAAGGCCATCTCGGTGAGACCGAGACCCGTATTGGTAAAACCGAACTGTTAGGGTTTCTGGGAGTGGCTATGTCATATGAACTCGGTGGCGCCAGATAGAAAGAATCGGTGGGGCCGAGTTGGAGTTTAGGGTTTTGACATATTTGGATGGAGAAAGTGGTTGAGGATTTAGGAGCAGTATCACTAAGCATTTGAGCAAGCAAGCCATTAAGCAACACCTCATCCCCTTTTAATAGTATTGTTTTTCCTACAGACTCAATGTGATCTTGGATCACTTAAAACAAAATGAAAAGTCTTGAGCTTTTGCCAATATGTCTCCTTAGCATTTTGAGGGGTCCACATTTCTAGTCCATGCCATGCCATTTATTGAACTTCCTGAAATATTCATCTTGAGAGGATGTTAGTTTAATGAGCTATATGTTGTTATGAATTACCAAAACCACCTGGGTATTAGTTGCACTTTCAATCACCCCCTTTTTGGTAATTGATGACAACATATAGATCAAAGCTTCGACAAATGATAAAATGAATGAAATACATCGTCGCTTTTAGAAGTATGTGATAAGCAAGAGCTCCCCCTAAATTTGTGCATTATTTGAAGTTTGCGTTTGAATGCAAATGCACAATCGATTAGGATCATGGGTCACTCTTCCATGTCACATACATCTTGGTGGAGCGCACAAAATGATAAGAGTAGAATAACATGCACTCATAACCGAAGATACAAGTGATTGATCATACACAAACAATCATAGAGATAGGCATGTAAGCACACATTAAGCACAGTATGATCAAATACATGACAACACAATGTATCTCACAAGCATAACACAAATGTAGCATCAAGTAGCAACAACCAACCAAAGTAGCAAGGCAAATAAGAACCAACAAAGAAGCAAAAGACTCTCTCTCTCTCTCTCTCAGCCTATGATCTATACACTTTATCACCCTTTGGCAACAAGTTACCAAAAAGTTTGAAAAGTATAGTGCTATACGACACTCTAGGCATGATCTCCGGGAGCTCCTGAAGGGGTCTTCTAGCTTGTTTCTCCGGTGTGCGTAGACGGTGTTGAGAGAAGTGCGTCTGCAAATGTTTCAGCTGATGTCTGTTGAGCAGGATGAGTTGACACTGGTGGTGGCACTATGGCTGTGGTGGAAGGAGCAAAGTGAGCAGGCCTCATGTCTGCAACTGGCTTAGCAGTAGACCTTTGTGCCCTTGGCACTGTTTGAAATCTGTTAGTGGTAGGTCTGTCATCTCTGTCCTCAGCATAATCTCGCAACTTCTCAACAATGGTTTGAATCACTTTGACCTTGACATAAAGGCTATACATCTTGTCTTCAACAATACGCTCTAGGCTCTCCTGATTCTTAGTCAAGGTTGCCAGACTCTTCTCTATCCTTAGGGTTGCTTCTAGCAGATATGTGAGTTGATCTTGCTTGGTCTTGAGATTCACTACGGATGCATCTGGAGAACTTGCTGCTTTTGCTGCTTTGGCAGCCTTTGCCTTCTCAACCTTCTCTTGGGCCACAACAGATGTTGGATGTGAAGCATCCATCACAACTTCATTGTCCTCAAATTCTGGCCTAAGAGGCAAATGCTCTCTATAAAGTAGATATGTGCCCGTTCCAACCTTGGAATTGATCAACATCTGAATGTTTGGTGCATATACACCTAACCTCTTTTGGTCGGCAACTGTCCTCTTGATTGTCTCAACTACTAGACTCATAACCTTGAACTTCCGTGGTATGTCAAATAGATGCAGCAGGTTGATGGAATGGCCATGGATCATTCTCTCATCTCCGGACTTGGGCAACAAGGTATGCCACAAGATGTAGTTAGTGGTGGCCAAACCAGCAAGCAAGTAATAGATAGAACCAAACTTGTGAGTCTCTAGTGCTTTGTCAGGGATAGGCTTGTACATGTGAGCCATAGTGTTATGGTCCATCCTTGGTTTGCCATAGACATCTTTGTAATTCTCATATTCCTGGGGGGCATTAATAATAGAAGCCCCCTCTGAGATTGATGACTGGTACCCAGTGCCCTCAGTCATCCACACTATCTTCCCATCTGGATAGAAGTGTACAGTGGAGTAAAATTGCATCATCATTTCATCATTCCACTTGGTGAGCTCTTGTCCAACAAAGCCATCAACTCCAGTAAACCTGAAGCTCTCATGAACATGGGGGAAATAATCATCATTGGCATCTATGTACTTCCAGTAAACCCACTTCATATCATTCACAATAGTCTTCTTATCAAGCAAGACTGTCTCATAGAAGTCCTGCTGTTCTCTGGTGTGGAAACAATAATCAACAACAGTACTTCTCCTTGTAGCATATGGATCAGTCTTCCTCGATAATCTCAGTCCATTTTCCTTCCTCAACTTCATGTTCTCAGCCACTAGATGATCATAATTGTGGTCTGGAATCTTGGGCTTCAATTTTCTGAGCACTTGGGGCTCCTCATCTTCTTGAACTTCTGACACTGGAGCCTTGTTCTTTCGTGTAGCAGGAATGTTCCTGGTTGATCTCTTTGGAGCTGTAGTTTTGGGTGCAGCAGGTGGAGCTTTTGACTTAGGCTTGGAGGGTGCACCGGTCATAATTGCATCTGCCATGAACTTCTGAGTTCTGGCTGGGGGTGCAATAGGTTCTTCCTCTTCTTCTTCCTATTCCCTCATGGAAGGCTTGACAAGCACCTTAGTAGTTGTTGTTCTGGCTCTCTTCTTCTTCTTTCCATCTACAACCTCATCATCAGAATGTTCAAGAGTGAACTTCACTGTTTCTTGAGTTATGGTTGACTTTCTGACTTTTGACATGGGAGCTCTTTTGACAGGAGCTTTCTTCTGAAGGCCTGTCTTGGTTGTAGCAGCTGCTATCGGTGTCAAAACCGGCCGATCTCGGGTAGGGGGGTCCCGAACTGTGCGTCTGAGGATCGAAGGTAACATGATACAAAGGGGACACGATGTTTACCTAGGTTTGGTCCCTCTTAATGGAGGTAATACCCTACTTCCTGCTTGATTGATCTTGATGAGTATAGGGGTTACAAGAGTTGATCTACCTCGAGATCGTAATGGCTAAACCCTAGATGTCTAGCCTATATGAATTCTGATAGCCTCTACAGACTAACCCCTCCGGTTTATATAGACACCAGAGGGGCCTAGGGTTGTACAAGGTTGGTTTATAGAGAAAGGAAAGTACACACCCGAACGCCAATCGTGCCATCCACACAAAGGAGAGTCCCATCGGGAGAAGACCTTCGACCTTGTATCTTCACGGCCCATCAGTCCTGCCCATGTCACATAGTCCGGACAATCGAGGACCCCATAATCGAGGACTCCCTCACCTGCAGCATACTCCTTCTTAGGCACTTTCTTCTTTGAGGTCACTTCTTCCTCAACAACAAATCTTCATCCTTACTTTCTGAGGTTCTTTTCTTTCTCTGTCTAGTAGCAGCTGTAGGCAGGTTGCTAAGGGTGCTTCCGCTACCCTCATCATAGCTACCACTAGGGCTTGTACCCTCACTAATACTGACTTGCTCCTCTGACTTGTTCTGACTGTCAATTGCTTCTGACATCTCTACAAACTGACCCTGTGAATAGATGGATATGGGCAGAGTGGATGAGCATGTCAGATTCTGGGCTCCGCTGACCCTTGAGAGGCTCAAACACTGGGGTGCGTGTGAAGAACTCATCCTCCCCAACCTGCCTACTCATTGATCCTACGGCCTAGCTCGACGAATGCAGCGAACAAGAGACACAACAATTTACCTAGGTTCGGGCCACCTTGCAGTGTAAAACCCTACTCCTGCTGATAACCCACAAGTATAGGGGATCGCAACAATTTTTGAGGGTAGAGTATTCAACCCAAATTTATTGATTCGACACAAGGGGAGCCAAAGAATATTCTCAAGTATTAGCAGCTGAGTTGTCAATTCAACCACACCTAGAAACTTAATATCTGTAGCAAAGTGTTTAGTAGCAAAGTAATATGATAGTAGCGGTAATGGTAGCAAAAGTAATAGTTTTGTTTTATAGTGATTATAACAGTAGCAACAGAAAAGTAAATAAGCAAAGAACAATATGTGAAAACCTCGTAGGCAATGGACCAATGATGGATAATTATGTCGGATGCGATTCCTCATGCAATAGTTATAACATAGGGTGACACAGAACTAGCTCCAGTTCATCAACATAATGTAGGCATGTATTCCGAATATAGTCATACATAATTATGGAAAAGAACTTGCATGACATCTTTTGTCCTACCCTCCCATGACAGCGGGGTCCTATTGGAAACTAAGGGATATTAAGGCCTCCTTTAATAGAGTACCGAACCAAAGCATTAACACTTAGTGAATACATGAACTCCTCAAACTACGGTCATCACCGGTAAGAATCCCGATTATTGTCACTTCTGGGTTAACGGATCATAACACATAATAGGTGACTATAGACTTGCAAGATAGGATCAAGAACTCACATATATTCATGAAAACATAATAGGTTCAGATCTGAAATCATGGCACTTAGGCCCTAGTGACAAGCATTAAGCATAGCAAAGTCATAGCAACATCAATCTCAGAACATAATGGATACTAGGGAGCAAACCCTAACAAAACTAACTCGATTACATGATAAATCTCATCCAACCCATCACCGTCCAGCAAGCCTATGATGGAGTTACTCACGCACGACGGTGAGCATCATGAAATTGGTGATGGAGGAAGGTTGATGATGACAATGGCGACGGATTCCCCTCTCCAGAGCCCCGAACGGACTCCAGATCAGCCCTCCCAAGAGAGATTAGGGCTTGGCGGCGGCTCCGTATCGTAAAACGCGATGAATCCTTCTCCTATTTTTTTCTCCCCGAACATGAATATATGGAGTTGGAGTTGAGGTCGGTGGAGCACCAGGGGGCCCACGAGGCAGGGGGCGCGCCCAGGGGGTAGGCGTGCCCCACCCTCGTGGACAGGGTGTGGGCCCCCTAGCCTTGATTTTTTCGCCAGTATTTTTTATAAATTCCAAAAGTATTCTCTGTTGATTTTCAAGTCATTGCAAGAACTTTTATTTCTGCACAAAAATAACACCATGGCAATTCTGCTGTAAACAGCGTCAGTCCGGGTTAGTTCCACTCAAATCATGCAAGTTAGAGTCCAAAACAAGGGCAAAAGTGTTTGGAAAAGTAGATATGATGGAAAGGGCGTCAGTATCAACTCCCCCAAGCTAAACCTTTGCTTGTCCTCAAGCAATTCAGTTGATAAACTGAAAGTGATAAAGAAAAACTATTACAAACTCTGTTTGCTCTTGTTGATGTAAATATGTAAAGCCATCATTCAATTTTTCAGCAAAGATTATGAACTAAACATATTCACAATACCATTTAGGTCTCATGATTACTCATATCAATGACATAATCAACTAGCAAGGAATAATAGTAAATCTCGAATGAAAACACTTCCTCAAAACAATCATAATATGATATAACAAGATGGTATCTCACTAGCCCTTTCTGAGACCGCAAAACATAAATGCAGAGCACCCCTTAAGATCAAGGGCTGACTGGATATTGTAATTCATGGTAAAGGAGATCTAGTCAAGTCATACTCAATGTAAACTAACAATAATACATGCAAATGACAGCGGTGCTCTCCAACTATTGCTTTTTAATAAGAGGATGATGACTCAACATAAAAGTAAATAGATAGGCCCTTCACAAAGGGACGCAGGGATTTGTAGAGGTGCCAGAGCTCGGTTTTGAAATAGAGATGAATAATATTTTGAGTGGTATACTTTCATTGTCAACATAACAACCGAGAGATCTCGATATCTTCCATGCTACACACATTATAGGCGGTTCCCAAGCAGAATGGTAAAGTTTATACCCCCACCACCAACAAGCATCAATCCATGGCTTGCCCGAAACAACGGGTGCCTCCAACTAACAACAATCATGGGGGGGTTTTGTTTGCAATTATTTTGATTTGATTTAAGCATGGGACTAGGCATCCCGGTGACCAGCCATTTTCTCGTGAGTGAGGAGCGGAGTCCACTCCTCTTGAGAATAACCCGCCTAGCATGGAAGATATAGACAACCCTAGTTGATATATGAGCTATTCGAGCATACAAAACAGAATTTCATTTGAAGGTTTAGAGTTTGGCACATACAAATTTACTTGGAATGGCAGGTAGATACCGCATATACGAAGGTATGCTGGACTCATATGGAACAACTTTGGGGTTTATGGAATTGGATGCACAAGAAGTATTCCCGCTTAGTACAAGTGAAGGCTAGAAAGAGACTGGGAAGCGACCAGCTAGAGAGCGACAACAGTCATGAACAAGCATTAAAATTAATCAACACTGAATGCAAGCATGAGTAGGATATAAATCACCATGAACATAAATATCGTGGAGGCTATGTTGATTTTGTTTCAACTACATGCATGAACATGTGCCAAGTCAAGCCACTCGTATCGTTCAAAGGAGGATACCTGTAGCGACCAGACCTCAATCGGTCAAGCCTCTGTGTATCCGTGCCATCCCTGGATCGGTATGCTGGCACACACAGTACATCAATGTATATATCAAAGTGCAATCACATGTATAAATAACGTAAAACTAATATATACCTCATAAGTCTCAGCAGAAACAAACATAAGGGTGTGGAGTCCATCAACGCCAACGTCAAGTTGAGTGTAGACCGTAACCCTACAACGTAACTCTTACTCATCATAGAAAATTCCTGCAACATAAGACGTTGCAGCCCTGTAGGTCAGTACATTGAATGTACTGGCAAGTCAAATCATAAGAATAATGAACCTATTGTACATGCAATTTGGCTGGTGGAAAGCTCTAAGTTTAGTTTTTGCATAAAGCTAGTTTTTCCCTAGAATAAAAGATATTATTCTACCACTACACTATAGCATAGGATGAGTTGGTAAACCCAACTTAATCCATTCCCAAAGTTTCATTTAAAACCCAACTATTTAATTAAGAGTGATGAGATCTCCCAGTATTTCCACTACTAGATGCTCAAGTTGTCCGTAACCAGGGACACGACTAATCGATTAGGTTTTAACACTCTGCAGAGGTTTGCGCACTTTTCCCCACAAGACTCGATCGCCCCCCCTTGAAGATCTCGCACTGCCTGACGTTTGAGAACAGGATGACCGAGACATAGTCTTTCGAAAGTATTCCCCCTTAACCCACGGATAGGCCGGTACACCTACTCATTCTACATCTCCTAGCCCATCCCGGAAGGGGTCACACTAACTACTCAACTAAGCCAGAGCCCATATTGGCTTGTGGCTGCACACGTAAGCTTCTAGACTTGAGAATATGATTGATCTCTTTGAGCCTGGGCGGACGGACCACTAGTGGTGCACCACCATGGATTTCCCATGCATGCTGCCACTGTACTTCGCCACCATTCAAACCAAACCTCTGCCCAGGTAGTTCATTTACAAGTCTTGGTCCTGATTACTACTTTGTCACTCATGTCTCACCATGAACGCTTCCCAATTCCATGTCTACATTTGCGAGGCGGAAATAAACTTACACGGCGGTGACAAGGTTGTATAGATTAGACCTACCTCAAATGAACTACTAGGTAACGGCATAGCCATCTGGCAACAATAAATCCTACCATGCAATCCTACCACAAAAGGACTAAGTGCATAATATAAAACATAGGTGATTGGAAGAATGGTCAAATGTGAACTTGCCTGGTAATAGTTGATGAAGATTATACCACTCTCAGAAATTTACTTAATAGAACTATTCGTCACTCTCCGATGAAAATCTATAAAGTCAAACATTGCATCCACATAAGCAATCATTTTAGAGAACCAAGAACAACATGCAAAGTAAAAAGTCTTGGAAAAACCAAATGAACATACAACACACTTAACTATCACAAAATATTCTAAGTGCAACACAACATGTGGTTCAGAATTTGTGACGTGAAGCATAGTGCATACAAGGCATACGAGTAAAACTACTATGGACAGATCCTAAGTGTGTGAAAATTAGTGTGACAATGGTCCAGGTGATAGGATTTGGCAACAGTGACACGGTGCAAAAAGAATCACATCAATCGGAGCTACGGTTTAGGAGATATGGCCAGTTGAAGTTTGAATTCAAATCTGAATAAATTTCAAATTTGAATTTGGAAATTTTTTTACAAACATGATGCTACTGGATAGATCTAATCATGACGATGAATTTGCCGCTGGTTTTACTGAATTTGGAGTTACGGTTAAAAAGATACGGCTATCCGAAGTTCAGGGACTAATCTGAAAAACTCAGGGACTAAACAGAAAAAGAAATAACTACAAACAGGTCCCTAACACGTGTCAAATTCCTAGTGGTCGAAAGGTGTTCGCCGCGTAGCTTATACAGCGGACGCTCGGACTTTAAGCAAAACAGCGGCAACAACTAACTAAAAAAACGACATCTGTTTAAAATAAAACCGCACGGTTAAACTAAAACCGCACGGTTAAATAAAAAGAAAACTGAAGACCGGTTTTTCACTAAAACCGCATGGTTTAATAAAACCTTGGTTAACCGTTTTAAACAAAAAAACAAACAGAACAGGGAGAAGCTCACAGCGAGCGAAAGTGTCGGCGTCGGTGATGTGCAGGGGACGGCGGCGCGGCGTTGGGCAGCGACGGGGTGACGGCCTGCGATGGTCCTCGGCTGCGGGAAAGAAGACGAATGGGGCCGGCGCATCAGGGGCTGTCCGGTGGTGGAGGCGGCGCGCGTTGGGGTGATAGAGACGGAGCGAAGGAAGGGTGGCGCTCCGGCGAACTCCGGCGGTTCGGACATCGTCCGTGCGACGGCTCCGGTGTCCCCTAGACCACAAAAAGTTGTCAACAAGGTGTGCGTGGAGCAAGGGAACAAGTTGACAGAGTTTGGGGCCTCATAGTGGCTTACGGCCGACGAGCTTCTCCGGCGAAGTAGCTCCAGCCGACAAGATCCAAGCGGCAACTGCGGGCAGTAGGAGCGGCGAGAGGACGAGCAAGTGGGCAGGATGGAGAGAGGGGGCTTCGAGGCTTATATAGGCGCAGAGAGGGGTGCTTGGGGCTGCGGGATAAGCCTTACCCCCGAAGGCGAGGTGCGGCGGTTGCGGCGTGCACGCACGGTGCTGCGTGCTTATCCGAGCGGGAGGTTAGGGACGATGGATCGGGCTGGGCCCCACGGGTCAGCGATAGGGAAGAGATGAGCGAGGGAGAGAGACGAGCGGGCGAGCGACCGCTGGCTCTCGGGCGCGAGCAGGCCTGGGACGGCCTGGCCGGTCGGGGCTCTGGGCCAGCTGGCAAGTTGGCCAGTGGGCCGCGCGGCTGGGTGGCTGCTGGGCCGGCTGGCCAGCGCGTGCGTGCATTTTTTTAATAAAAAGTTTTTTTCCAAACAGAAAAACAAACAAACTGAGTAATAATAAAGAAACTATATAGGCATATTATATACCAAAATGCTCAGAAAAATACCAAGAATAAGATGAACTATTTTCCAAGTTCAAATAAATTCCAAACAAATTCATAAAAGTCAAACAGTGCTACTGGCATTTAAAATCAATAAAAATCATTTTTAAAATAGCAAAATGATTTCAAATTTATTTTCTCCTAATTTTCCATTGAAGGGAATCATTTTACCCTTATTTCCATTTATTTATTTTTAGGAGAAAAATATTTTAAAAAGAAACTCAAATAACTCCCAATTGGATTTGAATTTGGAATTTCAAACAACTTCGAATGGAAAAATGAGTTTCAAATAACTTCAAAGTGACTTCCAATTTATTTCTTTGAAACTTCCAACTCTCTTTCCTCAAATATGAAGAAGTCATTTTATCTTCCCTCATGAACTCATTGAGTTGCTTAAAGTTTCTAAGTTTGAAATATTTCAAAATGGAATTCAAATCATTTTCAAACCCCTTTTCATTTCTTTAAATGGAAGAGGTCATATTATCTTCACTCTAGGGTTTTGTGATGAATGAATTTGAATTCATGGAGATCAAAATGCGAGATGAAGGTTTTGGGAAAGTCCTTTTATTCCCTCTCATTCAACTTTCAAAAAGTCTTAAATTTTCACTCAATTTCACACAATCAATCACACAACAAGCAAACAAACAATCATAATAATTTATTTAATATAACATTCCAAAATGTAGAATTTTGGGATGTTACAAACTACCACCCTTAAAATGAATCTCGTCCTTGAGATTCGGAGAGGCTAGAAAGAAGGTTAGGTTTGGGGGGTCTCCTTGAAAATCCAGTCATCAACACATGGTATGGGGTGCTACCACCCTTAGAAGCATGGTCGCGGTTCCAACAAAACTCATGTACTCCATCCTTTGCGTTGGCGGTGTCGGCCTTCTCATATTCTCCGAGATAACTCCTTCACTTTTGCTCTTCTGGTAAGGGCATGTCATTTTCCTCAAAATCAGGAGTCCTTGCATCAAAATAGGATCCTTCTGAGACTTGACAGGTCTGGCGCCAATGCTAAACAACTATCGAAAATCTCATGGTGGTAGACAATTACTGGTTCTCCTGCACGAAATTGGTCTGGGTTGAAGCTCACCGCATAACCTACGATTGGCAACAGGTGCCGGTACAGGGTTTCCATCATCCTGCCATTCTAAGGCTTTTGGCTTGTCGCGTCGACACTATTCTAGGGTTTTAAGGCTCTCTGATTTGCCATCAACATATGATAGCTCATGATAGAAGTCTTCGGTATGGGGGCCAATCCATCCCGTACTTGAATCATTACCACATACGCAGATAGTGAATCACGCATTCTAGCACTTGGGCATCCTCACAAGCATTGCAGAACTTCTCTTCTCCATGGACTGGCTCTGATAAATCCATTGGTCATGCAAGCCAAACAAAACCTCTATCGTTTCTTCACAACTCTCGAGTTTACGTAACCTCCTATGGAACGTCTGCTGATGAACTCACAGCTTCTTCCAGAATTCTTTTCTTCAAGAAGATTGTGCTTGTTTCCTTATCAAATCCTAGGTCATGTGGGTTATGGCCCACTTCAACACTTGTATATCTTTAACTCATCCTTGGAGTTACTACTGTTCCATATTCCAACATTACATCTCATTTAAATCCAATAGTACTTCATTACTTCATACTCTTGGGGTAACCATCATAACTAAAACCAAACTCCAACTCATTTGTCCAAACTCCACTCTATGGAATACATTTCCTTTTCCATTGTTCAAGTGTTCACACAGACAAGTATCGCCAAAAATGCACTGGTTCATCCATAATTCATATTCTCTTCAGATCAAATCCTTTATTATACCCACTACTCAAAACTCAAATTTCACAAGTACTCTATTACAAAAGCTGCCATCCACATAGTTTGGTATGGTCAAGCATTACTTCCATCTTTATTCATTTGCCCTACTTGAAGATGCTTCAGTCCCACTAGAATTGTGCGATGTGATCCTTCAAATCATCGATGTTTTGCTTCAACATGGTTGCCATGAGCTTCATCTCCATCATCTTCGCATGGACCTCTCTCAGGTATTCCTGAGTGTGACAGAGTCTTGCTTCTAGTATTTCTCCAATCTGACGTATGGCTTCCATAGAAGCTTCACGAACAGAGTCGAAGAATGTTGCTCGTGGTACTCGAGAAATGAAAAAGTATTGCCCCATAGTCTTTGGGCAAACTCCCTTCACACGGTGGAGGTGTACCTCCACGTACCAAAGTTCAACTCCATTCTCCATGAAAGGATAACCCTTGTTGACTGCATCTCCTTCAAGATCAATATGCTTCATCATGTCCTTCAGGATTTTTGGGTAATCCTAATCACTGGTCAGGGTCATGATCGTTTACGGGCCCTTGAGAAAAGACTCGCAAAGGGTTGTCATCTGCAGGTATAAGATAGAAGGGGTACTCAGGATAATGTATCTATTTCCTTGGGTGAAATGTGGTTATTTTGGGGGAAAGGTTTGGGTCAGCTTGCCCATGGGCTCAAGTTTTAAGTCTAGGTGACATAATGAGAGAGGCCCTCACAATCAACAAACAACTCATAACATTTCATATGAGATTCCAAACACCTCAACTTTTATTGCTTCATGAGCTATTACAATTCCATTTCACAACTCAACTCAACATCCCCAATGAAAATAAAAGTGCGTTCCAACTTTATTACATGCTTTATATCAAGATCTCAACTACTTTGCTTAAGCTCTCCTCAGGTCTGAACATTCTCCGGCAAAATGTCCTACTCCTTTGCAGCATAAACAAATGACTTCAGACAAATCCAGGGGCTTCCTGGTGGCTATCTTGGCTCCTTGGGTTCTTGGCTTCCTTGCTGAGCATTTGCTAGCGTAATGATCTAAATCCTTGCACCTGTAACAAGTGATTTGACTCAGGTCCTTTTCTGCAGAAATTGGGTTGTTCTAGGGATACATGCTCTTTCTCTTCCTAGACTTCTTTGTTCCGATCAATTCTTCTATCTCATGTGGATCAAACTCCACTTCTTCTATCGGGAAGTCTCCCAGATACTCTTGGTTTTCCTTCATGCAATATTGTGAAAAATGTCCTTCTTCTCCACATGAATAGCAAGCATTGGAGTAAAATCTGTTTAGGCTTTCTCCATCAGGGTCGTCAGCATCTTCTTTCATCACTGGTTTTCTTAAACTTTTCCCGAGGGCTTCTTTCACTGCTTCCATCCGCTGCTTGGAAATTTCTTGTACCTTGGGGTAAATATGACACTGGGCAGGGTAGTGCGTAGTTCCTTCACACAAGAAACAAGTAACCTGCCTAGTTGGGCATTCTTTAACTCGGTGATTTGCTTCATAATGAGGGCATCCATCCTTGTGTTCCTCATGGGTATGTCCTATCTCACCGCAAATCTTGCATGCACAAGGTTTCCTCATTTTATTGCCATAGGGCTTCTGAATAAGACGAGACCTCAGTAGAGTCATCTTGAATTGCTCCCAAGTTTTTGCTCCATTACATCCTTGTATGGCCTGATGCATTTTCCACCAGGTTGTAGCCTTTTTGTAAAGTACTGAAGAGCGTACTGAACCTCATACTTCCTTGCAACCAAATTGCTCCCAAAGTGATTCTCCATGTTTTGAATCCATAGCTCTACCTCTAACTGAGTGATCGGTCCAGAGAATACAAGTCCATCTTCTTTCATCATCTATTGGGTCCAAGTGTTTTGGGATGAGATAAGAGGGATAGAGGGAGATACACACAATACAAACAATATAGTTTTGTAAATAAGTTTTATTTGTTGATGTCGGAAAACACACACCAAATATGACAGCTCACAAACCATCGCATCTAATGTGAGTATACAACAAGGGTTTGGTCTTCTAAAGGTCATATAAATATTGGAATTAGTCGGTGTCTTCAAATTCTTCAATTCTTCGGAGGCTTCGACTATTGTAGCTTCGACTCTTCTAGTGTATGGTGAAGTCTGATATCTTGTCCTTCTCGGAGTGGTCTCATCAGTTCTTCCTCCGTGTGGTCCAAAGGGAATGTGGTATTGTCTAACTACTTGAGGTAAAAGGAACAATTTGATAAAGCTCAGAAAAGAAGAGAGATAAAGGATCTTTTTGAAAATTAAGTTTTAGAGAAATCCTTTCCTATGGGCTTTCCAGTTTCTAGGGTCACGTTCTACAGTCAACATGGGCTCTGATACCATCTCTGTAGCGACCCGACCTCAATCGGTCAAGCCTCTGTGTATCCGTGCCATCCCTGGATCGGTATGCTGGCACACACAGTACATCAATGTATATATCAAAGTGCAATCACATGTATAAATAACGTAAAATTGATATATACCTCATAAGTCTCAGCGGAAACAAACATAAGGGTATGGAGTCCATCACGCCAATGGCAAGTTGAGTGTAGACCGTAACCCTACAACATAACTCTTACTCATCATAGAAAATTCCTGCAACATAAGACGTTGCAGCCCTGTAGGTCAGTACATTGAATGTACTGGCAAGTCACATCATAAGAATAATGAACCTATTGTACATGCAATTTGGCCGGTGGAAAGCTCTAAGTATAGTTTTTGCATAAAGCTAGTTTTTCCCTAGAATAAAAGATATTATTCTACCACTACACTATAGCATAGGATGAGTTGGTAAACCCAACTTAATCCATTCCCAATGTTTCATTTAAAACCCAACTATTCAATTAAGAGTGATGAGATCTCCCAGTATTTCCACTACTAGATGCTCAAGTTGTCCGTAACCTGGGACATGACTAATCGATTAGGTTTTAACACTCTGTAGAGGTTTGCGCACTTTTCCCCACAAGACTCGATCGCCCCCCCTTGAAGTTCTCGCACTGCCTGACGTTTGAGAATAGGATGACCGAGACATAGTCTTTCAAAAGTGTTCCCCCTTAACCCACGGATAGGCCGGTACACCTACTCATTCTACATCTGCTAGCCCATCCCGGAAGGGGTCACACTAACTACTCAACTAAGCCAGAGCCCATATTGGCTTGTGGCTGCACACGTAAGCTTCTAAACATGAGAATACGATTGATCTCTTTGAGCCTGGGCGGACGGACCACTACTGGTGCACCACCATGGATTTCCCATGCATGCTGCCACTGTACTTCGCCACCATTCAAACCAAACCTCCGCCCAGGTAGTTCATTTACAAGTCTTGGTCCTGATTACTACTTTGTCCTCATGTCTCACCATGAATGCTTCCCAATTCCATGTCTACATTTGCGAGGCAGAAATAAACTTACACGGCGGTGACAAGGTTGTATAGATTAGACCTACCTCAAATGAACTACTAGGTAATGGCATAGCCATCTGGCAACAATAAATCCTACCATGCAATCCTACCACAAAAGGACTAAGTGCATAATATAAAACATAGGTGATTGGAAGAATGGTCAAATGTGAACTTGCCTGGTAATAGTTGATGAAGATTATATCACTCTCAGAAATTTACTTAATAGAACTATTCGTCACTCTCTGATGAAAATCTATAAAGTCAAACATTGCATCCACATAAGCAATCATTTCAGAGAACCAAGAAGAACATGCAAAGTAAAAAGTCTTGGAAAAACCAAATGAACATACAACACACTTAACTACCACAAAATATTCTAAGTGCAACACAACATAGGCATGTGGTTCAGAATTTGTGACGTGAAGCATAGTGCATACAAGGCATACGAGTAAAACTACTATGGACAGATCCTAAGTGTGTGAAAATTAGTGTGACAATGGTCCAGGTGATAGGGTTTGGCAACGGTGACACGGTGCAAAAAGAATCACATCAATCGGAGCTACGGTTTAGGAGATATGGCCAGTTGAAGTTTGAATTCAAATCTGAATAAAGTTCAAATTTGAATTTGGAAAAAAATTTACAAACATGATGCTACTGGATAGATCTAATCATGACGAAGAATTTGCCGCTGGTTTCACTGAATTTGGAGTTACGGTTAAAAAGATACGGCTATCTGAAGTTCAGGGACTAATCTGTAAAACTCAGGGACTAAACAGAAAAAGAAATAACTACAAACCACTACTAGGGAAAACCCTACCAGTAGCACTGGTTTTGTGCTCACTAGTAGCGTGGGTAGGTGCGCTACTAATAAGGCGCTACAGCCATTGCTTAGCAGTAACGCGTGCCGCACGCGCTACTGCTAGGACAAATAGCTGCAGCGCTTGTTCACTCCCACGCTGCTGCTAATGTAACTACTGGCAGCGTGTTTTCTTTCCATCGCTACTAGTATTGTTTTTTTATTTTTAGTGTATTTATGCGCCATCGTACAAATATTGGTACAATACCAGTTATGAGGTTTACATCATTATGTCCATAACAGTGTGTCAAATGAAGGTGGATTAGGTTCAAGTGGAGGCAATATGTGGTGCATGTCAAAAGTATACTACTAATCCAGACTTGATCTAGTTTGGACTAGTAGTACTTTCGATGTGCACCACATGTTTCCTCCACTTGAATCTAATCCGCCAGCACAAGCTATTTAATCATCATCATAATCATTAGCACCAACAATATTTATTTAATCACCACTAACACTAGCTAATAATAATCATCAGTCATTACCACCAACACTAGCTATTTTATCATCATAGTAATAGTGTAGCACATCATCATCCTCAAACTCATTTCTAGCTAATCACTCCTGCTGCTCTCTCTTAGGTAAAACAACATAAAACATGTGTAGCTCTCCTCCTTGATCAAGTTGGAGCATGCAGATGAACCTGTCTCCTAATTTTGGGTAGCACATCTGTTTGCTGCCCCCTAGTACTTGTCTGCGCTCCCCCATCACATATCTGGTCCAGTCTTGCACTATTAAGCATTCATCGCTGATCTTGAATGCACTAAAGTAACATGTAGGATATCTTGGCCGTAAGCTAATAATACTCATGGTACCTTTAGTCTCGATCCCATAAGGCACAACATTCATCGGGAGTCCCTGTTGAAGAACATCGTATGGTCACATACTTAGCAATGAAGTTTAGCTTCACAAATAATGTATGGAAAAGATGCACTGAGGACAAATAGTAAAAATCTTACCATCCTTCCTAAATAGATGTGACCGTAGTTCATGACGAACACTATTGGTCGCACGTTTTCAGTACTAAGATTTCTAAGTCCAGGAAGAAAATTTGTCTTGACGGTATCAAGATCCTCAAGCCATGAAACATAATGACTTAGCTCCTCGCAGTTTAGTTCAGCCCCGGGACAGTAGTAGGTCCTGTCTACCAAGCGCTGGACATGTTTGCTTGCACCGAAATAAGCTGACAATACAAATTAGTTGTCAACTATTTTTGAATAAACAATATCAAAGACATAAATATGGTTGAGAAACTTACATTTTGGTGTAACTGGAGGCGTCTGCACATCGACCCAGATGTCGGTATTACCTTCAATATCATCTTCCGGACGAATATCAAAGGTGATAACCATATCAGGCTGAAATGCATAAGTCTTGCATAGTGCTCGCCATGTTTTGCATCCAAAATAGGTGTAGTCGTCTGAATTGTATAATTTTGCGTGGAAAATATAACCATGCTCGGTCTTCAAATAAACTTTCTTTACCTCCATAGTATGACTGAAACCTATCTTATCCAATACAAAAACTCTTGCATGGCAGGGGATACGCTAGTAGAATAGTAAAAAAATATAAGTTGAAGCAAATGAAGCAGATGTCATGCTTAATTACGAAAAAAGACTTGTCGTTGTGACTTACTGTATCCACTTCGAAGTTCTCGTCCAGCTTGATGCTGAAGCGCCTATCATCATCTAGGAAGATTCCGTCGCACAGGCCGCGCTCGTCTTCGCAGTATTTGCAAATACCGAAATCCTTTTTGTCGTCAGACATTTCCTATGTTCATAGTTAAAACATTAATTGAAAATCGATAGAAGACAACTACCAGGATACTCAACACACAAATCCGGGGCACTCGATATTTCCTACATATTCTGGCAAAAGTCATGCCAAAATTCACGGAAAAATCCGGCATGACCTTTGCTAAAATAGGATATATCGAGCGCCTGAAATTTGCCGGAACGGAAATGAATCAACACTCCGGCAAAACATAGGCCACTCGGAGGTGTAACCTGCAAACATGACCGGCCACTTGGATATTGAGCAACACAAGATATACATTTCAAAATATCTTATAAGACTCAAATTAGCATGCATTCAATAAGCAAAAGTAAATCATCTCATGCGTCCGTACATCGTCGAATATTATCACTAATACATCCCGAATAGTGTCATACATATAACATCACTAGTACAACTAAAACCCTAGCACACGACGGGTATCGGCGCGGGCGGTGGACACCCACAGAGAAGGAACCATCACGGGATCATAGCTCCAGTGAGATCCCTGGAGAACCTGCCAGGTATTGGAGAACCTGTGCTCCAACGCAAACAAGTAGCGACGGACGTGCGCGTCCTCCTCACTGACACGGTGACGCACCACCTCCGCGGAGTCCTCGAGCCTCTGGACCGTCACTGGCCCACGCGACCGCCACCAAAGAAGGTTCGGGTCAACGACAGGCTGGCTCCTCACCAACCTGCGCCCCCGGTAGGTAGCGCCTCCCAGTACCACCCCGGCGGAGCCCAGTCCCGGACATGGCCCATCTGGTCAAGCAGGTGTCGTCCTCCGCCGACTCGACGACGAGGATGCGGGATAGGCATCGTCCACGTCGATGCGGGAAAATTGCTTTAACTAAAAAAATAGCAACAAGTTCTTACTAACTAGTTCTATTAATTCAACTAGTTCTTACTAAAAATAAACTTACTATAAATAAAAATATTCTAGTACCTAATTAGTACCTAGTTCTTACTAACTAATTAGTACCTAAGAACTACTGCCCTAATTACCATCTAATTTGATGAACCTATAGGGGTGGAAAGTGGTAGCGGATATTCCAATTATCCAACTATAAAGTGAAATAAGTGGTCAAATTTTACTCGTTTTATGATTCATCTTAGAAATTTGATTCGTTTCCACCCTTACATGAACCCTAACTCATTTGAGCCGCATCCGCATCCGATTCGTTTCCACCCTAACTAATTTGATGGAGGTAGAAACCCTAGGCAGAGGTAGGGGAGAGGGAGGAGCAGGCGTGCTCACCTCGGGTGCCTGCGACGAGGGAGGGGCAGGCGGCGTCGAGGTCGTGGTAGGGGCTCCGGGGCGGCGTTGAGGTCGGGGGGGGGGGGGGCGGCGTCCGGGGCGGCGTTGAGGTCGGGGTCGGGGGCGGCGTCCCGGGCGGCGTTGAGGTCGGGGGCGGGGCCGGCGTTGAATCTGGGGTCGGGGGCGGCGTGGGGAGAGCGTGCGGAGGCCGAGGGGCGACGATAGCGGCGAGAGTGGAGTTGATTTGGGGGATGAAGTGGCCGTGGGGAAGGACGAACCGCGTGGTTAAGTCAGAAGTACCAGTAGCGCGTTCCAGAAAGGGCGCTACTGCTACGTTAGCTACAGCGCGTTCTGGAATACACGCTGCAGCTATAGCGATTTTCTGCAGAACCCGCTACTACTATTCCTTTCTCCTTTTTTCTGTTTTTTCTTTTATTTTTCTTTACATTTTATTTTTCCCCTTTCTCCTTTTTCTATTTCTTTCATTTTCATTTACTATTCTACTTGTTTTTCACTTTATTTTATTTCCGTTAGCAGCAGCGCTTTACACGTAAGCGTGCTGCAGCTAAGGAGATTAGCAGTAGCGTTGGGCCATTATACGCGCTACTGCTAGGTTGGGCTAGCCATGTGCGCCCAGTTCAAACGTAGCAGCAGCGCTTTTCGCTAGTACGCGCTACTGCTAAAGTCATAGCAGTAGCGCGGTTTATTTACGCGCGCTGCTACTAAGTAGCAGCAGCGCTTGATTTTGTACAGCGCTACTGGTAAAATTCTGTGTATAGGCTTTTCCCTAGTAGTGAACAGGTCCCTAACACGTGGCAAATTCCTAGTGGCCGAAAGGTGTTCGCCGCGTAGCTTGTATGGCGGACGCTCGGACTTTAAGCAAAACAGCGGCGGCGGCTAACTAAAAAAAACGACATCGGTTTAAAATAAAACCGCACAGTTAAACTAAAACCGCACGATTAAATAAAAAGAAAACCGGAGACCGGTTTTTCACTAAAACCGCATGGTTTAATAAAACCTTGGTTAACCATTTTAAACAAAAAACAAATAGAACGGGGGAAGCTCACAACGAGCGGCAGTGTCGGCGTCGGTGATGTGCAGGGGACGGCGGCGCGGCGTTGGGCTGTGACGGGGTGACGGCCTGTGGTGGTCCTCGGCAGCGGGAAAGAAGACGAATGGGGCCGGTGCGTCGGGGGCTGTCCGGTGGTGGAGGCGGCGCGCGTTGGGGTGATAGAGACGGAGCGAAGGAAGGGTGGCGCTCCGGCGAACTCCGGCGGTTTGGACGTCGTCCGTGCGACGGCTCCGGTGTCCCCTAGACCACAAAAAGTTGTCAACAAGGTGTGCGTGGAGCAGGGGAAGAAGTTGACAGAGTTTGGGGCCTCATAGTGGCTTACGGCCGACGAGCTTCTCCGACGAAGTAGATCCAGCCGGCGAGATCCAAGCGGCAACTGCGGGCGGTAGGAGCGGCGAGAGGACGAGCAAGTGGGCAGGATGGAGAGAGGGGGCTCCGAGGCTTATATAGGCGCAGAGAGGGGTGCTTGGGGCTGCGGGATAAGCCTTACCCCCGAAGGCGAGGTGCGGCGGTTGCGGCATGCGCGCACGGTGCCGTGCTTATCCGAGCGGGAGGTTAGGGACGATGGATCGGGCTGGGCCCCACGGGTCAGCGACAAGGAAGAGATGAGCAAGGGAGAGAGACGAGCGGGCGAGCGAGCGGTGGCTCTCGGGCGCGAGCAGGCCTGGCCGGTCGGGGCTCTGGGCCAGTTGGCCAGTGGGCCGCGCGGCTGGGTGGCTGCTGGGCCGGCTGGCCAGCGCGTGCGTCCGTTTTTTTAAATAAAACATTTATCTTTTTTTTTCAAACAGAAAAACAAACAAACTGAGTAATAATAAAAAAACTATATAGGCATACTATATACCAAAATGCTTAGAAAAATACCAAGAATAAGATGGACTATTTTCCAAGTTCAAATAAATTCCAAAAAATTCATAAAAGTCAAACAGTGCTACTGATGCATTTAAAATCAATAAAAATCTTTTTTAAAATAGCAAAATGATTTCAAATTTATTTTCTCCTAATTTTCCATTGAAGGGAATCATTTTACCCTCATTTCCATTTTTTTATTTTTAGGAGAAAAATATTTTAAAAAGAAACTCAAATAACTACCAATTGGAGTTGAATTTGGAATTTGAAACAACTTTGAATGGAAAAATGAGTTTCGAATAACTTCAAAGTGACTTCCAATTTATTTCTTTGAAACTTCCTTCCTCAAATATGAAGAAGTCATTTTATCTTCCCTCATGAACTCATTGAGTTGCTTAAAGTTTCTAAGTTTGAAATATTTCAAAATGGAATTCAAATCATTTTCAAACCCCTTTTCATTTCTTTAAATGGAAGAGGTCATATTATCTTCACTCTAGGGTTTTGTGATGAATGAATTTGAATTCATGGAGATCAAAATGCGAGATGAAGGTTTTGGGAAAGTCCTTTTATTCCCTCTCATTAAACTTTCAGAAAGTCTTAAATTTTACTCAATTTCACACAATCAATCACACAACAATCAAACAAACAATCATAATAATTTATTTAATATAACATTCCAAAATTTAGAATTTTGGGATGTTATAATACCACCCTATTATACCACATCACAACCATTTTAATAGCATGTTGTCACGCAAGGTAAACCATTATAAACTCCTAGCAAATTAAGCATGGCATGTGCAACTATAATCTCTAATTGTCATTGCAAACATGTTTTATTCATAATAGGCTGAATCAGGAACGATAAACTAATCATATTTACAAAAACAAGAGAGGTTGAGTTCATACCCGCTTTTCTCATCTCAATCAGTTCATCATATATCGTCATTATTGCCTTTCGCTTGCACAACCGAATAGTGTGGATAATAATAATAGTGCACGTGCATTGGACTAAGCTAGAATCTGCAAGCATTCAATTCAAGGGAGAAGACAAGGTAATATGGGATCTTTGGTAGATCAACAATAATGCATATGAGAGCCACTCAATGTTTTCATTATGGTCTTCTACTCTCGACCCCCAAAGAAAGGAAAAGAAACAAAACTATTTGCACGAGAAAGCTCCCAACAAGCAAAATAAGAACGAGAAATCTTTTTGGGTTTTCTGTCTAATTACTACTACTACAAGCATGGAAAGTAAACTAGCTAAAAGCTACAACTAATTTTTTTTGTTTTTCTTAAGGTTTTTCGAACACACAAGAAGAAAGCTGGAAAAGAAAATAAACTAGCATGGATGATACAATGAAAATGTATGAGCACCGACAACTGGTATGAGTGTGTGAACATGAATGTAATGTCGGTGAGAGATACATACTCCCCAAAGCTTAGGCTTTTGGCCTAAGTTGGTCTATGGCCACGGCTCGCCTAGTGGAAACCCAAAGTTGTAACTGGGGTCATACTGGGATGCAGCAGCTATTGCCTCACGAGCTGCAGCTTGGAGGCGGGCTGCCTCCGTCCTCCTCTCGTACTCGTTCGCCTCTTCCCTGGTTGTAACATATCTCCCTTTTGTCTGAAAATCAAAGAAAACTGGAGCAGGGAGAGCAACATGGGTGGTGCGCCGTCTATCAAAGATTAGTCGGTACTGGAGGAACTGATCGTTCCTCTCAACAAACTGATGACGAACCATAGCATTATGATCTAGATAAATAGGAGGCAACTTAATATCATCCCCGCGTATGGGTATATCAAGAAAGTTAGCTACACGAGTTTCATAAATTCCACCAAACAAATCTCCAGTTAAACTATTAAGATGCAACCTACGAGCAATAATAGCCCCCAAGTTGTATTGTTTATCTCCTAATACAACACTCTAAGAACACTAAGATCGGGAACACACATGTGACATGCCTCATCCTTACCGTTAATGCATCTACCCATGAAGAGAGCAAAATAATGTATGACAGGAAAATGAATGCTCCCTATGGTACCTTGTGTTATTTCTCTAGATTCCCCCACAGTGATACTAGCAAGAAAGTCTTTAAATTCAGATTTGTGAGGTTCACTAGCACTACCCCACTACGGGAGTTTACAAGAAGTATTAAAATCTTCTAAGTCCATGGTATAAGATTTATCATAAAGATCAAATAGGACATTGTGAGAATTGCGCGAGTTTACAAGCAGTATTAAAATCTTCTAAGTCCATGGTATAAGATTTATCATAAAGATCATGTAAATTTAAACCGTCTCACAAATGAATCAGTTAAATAGAGGTATTGCCGGCACTTATCTGACACAAAGCTCTCAAGATCAGCGTTACACACATATGCGTCAAATTCTTCCTTCATGCCTGCCTAGACCATGAAATCCTCTGACAGCCATTCACAAGGCCGCGCTTGAGCCTCCCTTGGTAGTTCATTCTCCGGCTCACGTATTGCGGGCCTTGGGCCTTGCGTCCTTAAGGAATGACCTTGGTACATTTTCCTAAACATATTTCTTGCTTTGAAAAATTTCTAAAATTTTTAGTGACTCAAAATAAAAGTGAACCAAACTCTACAAAATTGATAGCAACTACTCCTACAGGTGCCTAGAGGCTATATCATGCATTAAAACTACTTTTGGCCACATAAATTTGACATGCAAGCTCAAGAACAGGGTCACCTAAGCACCAAAAATTTGCAATAAATAAAGCATTAGAACAAAAACTAATTGGACCATTGGAGGAGTCACATACCGAAGAAGAATCCCCCAAAGTAGTTTTGTGAAAGGAGCTTTGAGCAAGGAGATCGAAAATGGCAGCAAGATGAGCTAGAACACGGGTTTGAGCTGGTGGACGATTTTTTCTGGAGGAAGACGAAGTGTGTGGTTGCAAGAATAAGTGGAGGGGACCCACGTGGGGTCCACAAGGCAGGGGGCGCGCCCTCCACCCTCGTGGGCACATGGTGGGTCCCCCTGATGTGTTCTCAGTGCCAATAATTCTTAAATATTCTGGAAAAAATAATATTAAATTATCAGGGCATTTGGAGAACCTTTATTTTTAGGGTATTTTTTTATTGCAAGGATAATTCAGAAAACAGATAGAAAATACTATTTTTGCTTTATTAAATTAAATAACAGAAAGTAAAAGGAGGGTACAGAAGGTTGTGCTTCTAACTTCATCTATCTCATGCTCATCAAAAGGAATCCACTAACAAGGTTGACCAAGTCTTGTTAACAACCTCATTCCGAATCGCATGAAACCGGAGAAACTTCGAATAACACTAGGTTACCTCAACTGGGATATGCACATCCCCAACAATAAGAATATCATATTTCTTCTTGACAGTAGGAAGAGGAAATTCAAAACCTCCAATAGTAATTGTTGAAAATTTTCCAATAGAATTGATACTATGGACTTGAGGTTGTTTCCTCGGAAAGTGTACCATATGCTCATTACCATTAACATGAAAAGTGACATTGCCTTTGTTGCAATCAATAACAGCCCCTGTAGTATTCAAAAAGGGTCTACCAAGGATAATCGATATACTATCATCCTTGGGAATATCAAGAATAACAAAGTCTGTTAAAGTAGTAATGTTTGCAACCAGAACAGGCACATCCTCCAAAATACCGACAAGTGTAGCAGTTGATTTATCAGCCATTTGCAAAGATATTTTGGTAGGTGTCAACTTATTCAAATCAAGTCTACGATATAAAGAGAGATGCATAAAACTAACACCGGCTCCAAGATCACATAAAGCAGTTTTAACATAGTTTCTTTTAATGGAGCATGGTATAGTGGGTACTCCTGGATCTCCTAGTTTATTTGGTATTTCACCCTTAAAAGTGTAATAGGCAAGCATGATGGAAATTTCAGCTTCCGGTATCTTTCTTTTATTAGTAACAATATCTTTCATATACTTAGCATAAGGATTCATTTTAAGCATATCGGTCAAACGCATACGCAAAAAGATAGGTCTAATCATTTCAGCAAAGCGCTCAAAATCCTCATCATCCTTTTTCTTGGATGGTTTAGGAGGAAAAGGCATGGGTTTCTGAACCCATGGTTCTCTTTCTTTACCGTGCTTCCTAGCAACAAAGTCTCTCTTATCATAACGTTGATTCTTTGATTGGGGGTTATCAAGATCAACAACAGGTTCAATCTCTACATCATTGTCATTGCTAGTTTGAGAATCAACATGAACATCATCATTAACATTACCACTAGGTTCATGTTCATCTCCAGATTGTGTTTCAGCATCAGAAATAGAAATATCATTAGGATTCTCAGGTGTGTCAACAACAGGTTCACTAGAAGCATGCAAAGTCCTATCATTTTTTTTCTTCTTCTTCTTAGAAGAACTAGGTGCATCAATATTAGTTCTCTGAGAATCTTGCTAAATTCTCTTAGGGTGGCCCTCATGATACAAAGGTTCCTAAGTCATTTTACCCCCTCTAGTCATAACTCTAACATCATTATCATTTTTCTTATTATTTAATTCATTTAGCAAATCATTCTGAGCCTTAAGTACTTGTTCTACTTGAGTGGTAACCATAGAAGCATGTTTACTAATAAGTTTAAGTTCACCTTTAACTCTAGATATATAATCACTCAAGTGTTCAAGCATATCAGCATTGCGTTTCAATTGTCT
Organism: Triticum aestivum; assembly: GCF_018294505.1. Lineage (NCBI taxonomy): Eukaryota > Viridiplantae > Streptophyta > Magnoliopsida > Poales > Poaceae > Triticum > Triticum aestivum. The sequence goes on along the minus strand of NC_057809.1, from coordinate 494,192,609 downwards.
ACCAACATAAGCATTGAAGTTTTCTTGTTTAACAATAAAATTATCAAAGTCATCTAAGCATTGGCTAGCAGACTTATTACGAGGAATATCTCCTTCATCAAATCTATAGAGAGAATTTACCTTCACTACCTGTGTCGGGTTATCAAGACCATGTATTTCTTCAATATGTGGTAAATTCTTAACATCTTCAGCTTTAATACCCTTTTTTTTCATAGATTTCTTTGCCTCTTGCATATCTTCATGACTGAGAAATAGAATACCCCTTTTCCTCGGAGTTGGCTTAGGAATTGGTCCAGGAAGTGTCCAATCATTTTCATTACTCAACATATTATTCAATAGCAATTCAGCTTGATCAACAGTTCTTTCCCTGAAAACACAACCAGCACAACTATCCAGGTGGTCTTTGGAAGCATCGGTTAGTCCATTATAAAAGATATCATGTATTTCATTTTTCTTAAGAGGATGATCAGGCAAAGCATTAAGTAATTGGAGAAGCCTCTCCCAAGCTTGTGGGAGACTCTCTTCTTCAATTTGCACAAAATTATATATTTCCTTTAGAGCAGCTTGTTTCTTTTGAGCAGGGAAATATTTAGCAGAGAAGTAATAAATCATATCCTGGGGAATACGCACACAACCAGGATCAAGAGAATTAAACCATGTTTTAGCATCACCCTTGAATGAGAATGGAAATAACTTAAGGATAAAGTAGTAGCGAGTTTTCTCATCATTAATGAACAGGGTGGCTATATCATTTAATTTAGTAAGATGTGCCATAACAGTTTCAGATTCATAGCCATAAAAAGGATCAGATTCAACCAAAGTAATTAACTCAGGATCAACAGAGAAATCATAATCCTTATCGGAAATAAAGATAGGTGAAGTAGGAAAAGTAGGGTCATATTTCATTCTAGCATTCAAGGATTTTTCTTTAAGCTTAACTAATAATTTCTGAAGATCAGATCTATCATTGCAAGCTAAAAAGTCTCTAGCGGTTTCTTCATCCATAACATAACCCTCAGGCACAACAGGCAATTCATATCTAGGGGAGAATCTTCATCATCACTTTCATCAATATTATCAGTTTCAATAATTTCATTCTCTCTAACCCTAGCAAGTTGTTCATCAAGAAATTCACCCAGTGGCACAATATTATCAAGCATAGAAGTAGTTTCATCATAAGTATCATGCAAAGGAGAAGTGGCATCATCAATAACACGCGACATATCAGAATGAATAGCAGGACTAGGTGTTGCAAGTTTACTCAAAACAGAAGGTGAATCAAGTGCAGAGCTAGATGGCAGTTCCTTACCTCCCCTCGTAGTTGAGGGAAAATCTTGGTTCCTTTATCTTTCAAGTTCTTCATAGTGATCAACAGATATAAATCCCAAGTGACTTGAAGAATAGAGCCATGCTCCCCGACAACGGCGCCAGAAAATAGTCTTGATAACCCACAAGTATAGGGAATCGCAACAGTTTTCGAGGGTAGAGTATTCAACCCAAATTTATTGATTCTACACAAGGGGAGCCAAAGAATATTCTTAACACTACAAAAAAAGACACATCCGTGACATTTTGGGCCGAACGAATTTTTTTTCTGTCATACATATGACACTTCGATGACGATAATTGTGACAAGACCCGGTATCATCATAGATGTGGTGGGCTCCTACTTCTATGACAAAAATCATGACAGAAAATGGGCTTTTCGTCCTGGGCGGGCCGGAGACGTAGCTGCATGACATTCTTTGGGCCATCCATGATGGAAAAAACCATGGTAGAAGCGAGGCGGAGGAAAATTTCGGGGAGTTCCCGGTTACGGTGGGAGGTCGGGGGCCGAGCGATGTGCGTTTCTCTCGTACACGTACGCGCATGTGTGCGAGGCGTTGGCTCTAACTGAACCCGAGCGAGGCGTTGAGCTCTAACTGAACCTAAGCGATTGCACTGCAGGCTATGCGTTACTGAACCCGAGCGATCGATCGATGGCTGTTAATTGAACCCGATCGAGCGATTCCTTCGCTACTGCTGCTAACTGAAGCTGATCGATTGGATGAACAGTGAGCGTTGCGGGGCGAGGGGGGGTTGGATGAATAGTGAGCGGTGGTGTTGCCTCTGGATGAACAGGACCTCGTGGTGTGGAGGGCTGGATGAACAGTAGACGGTTGAGGGGTGCCCGTGGAGGGGTGGTTGAACAGGACCCCGTGGTGTGGAGGGCCGGATGAACGGTAGACGGTGGAGGGGTGCCCGTGGAGGGGTGGTTGAACAGTAGCCGGTGGAGTAGTGCGTGGTGGAGGCTGGATGAACACGAGCCCGTGGAGGCTGGAGGAGGTCGACGGTGGAGATGAACAGTATCCCGTGGAGTCCCGTTTTGCGGTATGCCACACCCCTCCCGATGAACAGGACCCACGTTTCGACCGTAGGAGGTCCGTTTCATCTGTTTTGCGGTACGCCACACCCCTCCCGATCAACAGGACACCCGTTTCGACCGTAGGAGGTCCGTTTCATCCGTTTTGCGGTACGCCACACCCCTCCCGATCAACAGGACCCCCGTTTCGACCGTAGGAGGCCTGTTTCCTCCATTTTGCGGTATGCCACACCCCTCCCGATCAACAAGACCCCGTTCCGAACGTAGGAGGTCCGTTTCCTCTGTTTTGCGGTACGCCAGGCCTCGTTTTCATCGCCTGTTCCGTCCAAGCCCTCCCGATGAACACGACCACGCATTCCGTTCCGACCCAGCCGGTTGGCTCCCACGCGTTCCGTTGCCTCCCAATGAACACGACACATTCCATTGCTATCGGAGTTCTGGGAACGGGGGTCCCAGACTTGCCTGCCTGCGGCCTGCGGCATGGCTCAAGTGGGGGCCCAGCGCGGCCCATCTTCATCAGCTCAAGCTCAAGACCCTTGCGAGGGGCCAAGCCTCGTGGGGTGGACGATTGGAAGCTTCCTCTGAGGCGGCCTCACTAGGCAGGCTTGCGAGGAGGCAGAGAGATCAAGGCGGGGATACCTCGCGAGGAGCCCGTGACGCAAGCCATGACGATCGAGACCAGGCGGGCGCCAGGTGGGCGCCGACCTGCGCATTGTCCTTGTTTCCCCTTCGGTGCAAAGGGGGCAAGCACAGGCCAATGCATTGGTCAAAGGTTGCCATTCCGGTGCAACGAGACCAAGACCAGAAGAGCGGCAGGGCAGAGGTCACCGTGGAGCCCAAGACAACATCATCACCAGTGCTTTTGGCAGCCGAAGACCACCTTTGGTCAGGATAACTTATACTATATGTTCCCCTTCAAAATGGCCAAGTGTAGGCGCCCTTCCCGCTCATTATTTGGGGAGAGGCCCAGGGCCTCTATAAATAGGGCTAGCCACCACAGAGTAGAGGGACATCTAGAAATCTGGTAGAGCCCTAGCAGAGAGAAAGAGAGAGGCGACTGAACTCACCCTAGCAGTTCATCGCACCAGCTCAAGAACACCTCTCGCGAGGCTGTTCTTCCTTTGTACTGTTCATCATCAGCCCCCTAAGGCAATCCACCACACCACACAATGGAGTAGGGTATTACACCACAACGGTGGCCCCAACCAGTATAAACCTTGTGTCCCTTGTGTTGTTCGTTGTTTCCAGTTTAGATCACGCGAGGAGATTGGACATAGATAGGTAGGGGAGAGATCTCCGCACGCACCCTAGTGTTCGAACCTCAAGGGTCTGCCGGAACCTGAAATCCGACATTTGGCGCGCTAGGTAGGGGTGCGCCGGAATCCTTCTTCCTCCGCATCATGTTCCGTCGCTTCGCCGTTCAGATGTCAACAGACCCGTTAGCCAACGCCGACCGCTAGGCAGCGTGGCCCGCCCACGTCGTGGCACCAGTCCAAGGCGACCTCAACCTTGCGCCTCAGGCAGCCCGCGCTCCGCTGGGCGCTACGGGGCGCGGGCGACGCGGCCAGACGCCGCCTGCCCTCACACCACGGCAGGTGCGGGCCGCAACAAGGGCCTCATACCACGTCGCGGCCATGGCGCCGTACACCCGATGGGAGCAAGCGAATTCCAGGGCCGCGCTCATGGTGGCCCGAGAGCTGCTACGGTGCCGACTGCTGGAGGGCGGCCGCGACGTGTTGTTGGACCGAGTAGCTGAGCTCCTAGACGCCGCCGCCTCAGGAACACCTCCTTTCTGCATCCAGCTGCCACCCCAGACCCAAGGCGGGCCGCATGGCGACATCGCGCGCACGCACGCGACTTCCAGTGGACTCCAGGACCCGTCCGGCGCCAACACCTCCGCCAGCACCGGGCGACAAGTCACGCCAGCCCCCTCTCAGGCCAGCGAAGGGGTGCACGTCACGGCCTTCGGCCTCGGCGGACCATCGCGCCATCACCCCTAAGACGGCGCTCCAAGCCAGGCTGCATGGCATGCGGGACGCTACAGCGGGGCGCACGGGGCGGCGACCCTGGAAGCTTATGTGCCCCGCATGCTGGATCAGGGGTGCGCACTGGAGGAAGATCATGGCTCGTTCCTCAGGCCAGGCTGGGACGAGGAGATGCCAGAAGCTGAGCTCTTTCGGGAACCCCATGAGAGCCTCGACAACCGCACCAGCGGCAGCAATTATCGGGTACCAATCACCCCTCAGGAGCAAGCTTATGCTAACCATGGGTCGCAGGAGATACAGGTCGCCGCAGCATGTGGCTGCCCCAATCCTGCAGCCTCATACCCCTCAGGAGGAGGGCGCAGGGGGCTGCAGGAGAGGGGCCGAGATTCGGGTTCGTCACCGCGGCGGTCGGAGGAAGGCGTTCTCAGGAGGTAGGCCCCCTTTCGGGGAGGTGCCCCAAGGCCTGCCCCCGGCAGGGGACCCGTGGTCGTCGGGGGAACCGCTGGCGGCCGCTCTGCCTCATTGGTGTCATCCTGGTTTCCGGTCACCGTCGATGGCGGCAGAGTGTGGTGCAAGGCGGGGCCCTCGCCTAGCAATATGAAGCAAGGCCAGTACCTGTGAAGAAGGCCCAGTGTCTGTGAAGCTCGCCACCCGTGACACTCTCACGTAATATTGAGTGGGGCTATACACGCCCCGGAGTCTCCGGAGAGCCGCCCTCGGGCCTCGGGGGCTCCTGCCCACGCCAAGTGGCAGCACTTAGCTCCGCTCTGGTGAGAAGACTTCGAAGACTAGACTAGGTGCCGGACGCGGCCTTTTGCTTTTTTCCTTTCCTTGTTGACAAGTTCTTCGATTTGGATTTAAGTTGGATTTGAGCTCGATGCTTGCGTGTGTTTGGGGGAAGGGGTGTTTAGTCTCGTTCGAGCAATCTCTCGCGTTATGGTTTCGGCTTTGCGTCCAAAGTTAGCATCGGCTGCCCCCCTCGCGAGCCCCTCGCGAGCCGGGCTGGGCCAGGCACGTTTACAACTAGGACCGCTGTTACCGCACCCTTTCTGGAGGTTTTCATCGCGGAATCTACAAGTTAATCAGAAGACACCCGAGGTGCAGCGGCCCCCGCAGGCCCGCTCGGGACTCGTCGGGGTCGGAAGGTACACAAGTCAGCTGACCCATCACTGGGCCAGCGGCTAAGTACACATGCAACATTATGCTTGCCAGGGTACTAATTGCAAACCTTTACATGAGGGGCTACCCCTCCCAAAATGCTCTTACATTCTTCAGGGCCAAGCCCGAACCTTCTTCGTGCAGGATAAACAACAGTGACACGTGGTCAGTCAGGCATATCACTCACCGCGTCTCCTTGGGCATCCTCAGAGGCATCACTGGCGTCATTGACATTGCCGCCACCGCCGCCAGCATCTCCGTCAGTGCCAGGCTCGTCCACGACCACGCCATCATCATCAGACGCAAAGGCCCTGACAAGGGCGTCCACTTTGGCCTCCACCCATCGCGCCAGGGCACCCCGGACGGCTATGGGCAGGGGTGCGATGGCAGCATCGAAGTCAAAGTGGGGGTCCCTGTCCAGCAGATAGCTGAAGACGCGGGAGAATGCACGCCTGAGCAAGGCTCGGCTCCTCTCTTCGACAAGCCAACTGGACCTTTCGGAGCGGTTCTCCAGAAGCGTCACCACATCGGTGAAAAACCAGAGGTTGCCGGCGTAGTTGACCTTGTGCGGCTCCTTGGTGGCAGCCTCGCAGATGTTGCCCAAAGCTGTGTTGGCCCTTTCTTTGAGCGTTTGAAGCATGGGGGCATGCTCACGCTCCAGGACCCGCCGCCGACGGATCTCGTCCTCATTTCTCCGCGCGATGGCCTCAGCGTCATCAACCCTCTGTTGGAGAAGAAGCTGTTCGGCATGGGAAGAGGACAGCTCCGCCTGTGCTGCGCTGAGGGCGGCTGCATAGGAGTCCGCACGACGCGTCACTTCAGCCAGTTTGGCCCTGAGGGCCACAGTCCTGCCCTCAGCCTCGGCCTTGATCAGCCCCAACCTCGTCTCGTATTCGCGCTCGAAGGCCGAGCGAGCTTCCGCCACGCGACGATTGACTTCTTCCTGGGCCCGGGCTTCGCGCGCGGCAACGTCATCCTCCACCCGAGCCACCAGGCGCTCCCTCGTCTCCAACCGCTCAAGATCAAGGTTGCGCTCGGCGGCCTCCAGCGTCAGCGCCTCCTCGCGCTTCAGAAGCTCCGCCCAATCAACAGGGGCCCCCTCCATTGACTCAAGGGCCGCCTGGCGCAGTTCCACTTGCTGCTCCAGGGAGTTTCCCCAGGCCAGGAGCTCCCACGCGCGCTCCTCCGCATCCTTGCACCGTCGGTCTTCTTCCCGAGCCTCCTCGACGGCCTGGGAGCAGGCCTCCCGCGAAGCTGCCAGCAACGCTTCAGCCTTCGCGTTCTCGAGATCACACTGGTGACGCGCGAGGGCGATGGCTACCTTTAGTTTGCACCTCTCCTCAGCAAGGCGCAAACCTTCAACCTCGAGGCGTGCATCCTCGTCAGCAAGCTCTGCTCCGATCCGGCTCACCGCATCCGTCGCCCTCTGGAGGAACTCTTCGTGAAGGGCGCATCGCTCCCGAGAGCACCTGAGCACGTCTTCTGCAGCACCCTCTTCCACCGAAGCATGCGGAGGGCCTCGAGGCGGCAGGCCCCCTCCCGGTACGGGGCTGGGGGCTGGCGCCCTAGCCATCGCCGAACAAACCTCTCTGGGAATCCGGCCTGGCGTCGGTCCACCCACGAAGGAGGAGCCAAAGACAGACTTCAGACATTCACCATCTATGATCAGAGGAGGAACACGGGGCAGGCCGGATGTGCCCCAGGAGGACTCATGAAGAAAGGACAGCAGGCGCGCAGGCTCGAGGTGCCCTGTGGAACGGACCACTCCATCAACTGGTCTGGCAGCAAGGGTGCCGCTTGGGCTCGGTGAGCCTAGGGCCAGCAAAGAAGGCGAAGCTTGGGGGATGGCTCCCGGGCTGGCTCAGCGGGTTCCGCAAGGCAGGGCCTGAAAGGGCCACAATCAGTCGCAGGGATAGCAAAGTAAACGAGCAAGGAAAGAATAAGACTTACTCGTCCATGGCAAGGTACTTCCTGCGCTTCAACAAGCGGCAAGGGCGGTCGTCGTCACCCAAGGCCTCCTTCCTCTTGCGGAGGGCCTCGAAGTCTACGCGGAACCAACCTAAGAGCCCGGCGCAGGGGGTCGGCCCCTGGTGTGGAAGAAGCATCAAGATGATCAGCGCTGGAGGAGTCAGCCTGGGGAGCGCCGTCAGGCGTCGCCTCGCGAGGAACGACTGGGGGCTCGGGAGCCCCGGCCTCAGGAACCACAGGCAGCAACTCCGCACCTGCCGCAGCTCCAGGGCGGGCCTCGGGAGACGCCGCGTTCGAGGCTTCTCGCGGCATCAGCACCTCGACATCGGGCGCCTCAACTCTCGCCGGTTCTCGTCTCCCCTCCCTGTCGCCCGAGGAAGGACTGCTGTGGGCGGCAGGGGAAGCAACCATGGAGGCTGGGTTCTCGCGGGGCCCCATGAAGCCAGCAGGGCGCAGTCCCCACTCGTCAAAGCTGGGCATTTGCCTCACAAAATCGGCCCTGCCGGAGCAAAGATACAAGAGGACACCGTTACTCCGAAGGCTGCCTGGGGAAGGATCGCCAGTCAAGACCCTGAGCACCGTCTGCAGCACTTCAGGCGTCAAGTCCGCCTCTTGAAGCCGCATGCGGTCTCTATGCCCCGTAAAGTCCCACATCCGGCGAGAGTGGCGCTGAAGAGGAGCAATGCGACATTGGAGGAACTCCTTCACCACCTTGGGTGCTATCATGTTGAGCACCCTCTAACTCTGGAAGTGGCGCCAGACGAAGGCGAGCTGGGGGCTCGCGAGCACCTCATGGTCCCAACCCGCGTGAGGAACAGCAGGCGAGGTCGGGTGCGAGAGCAAAGGGTTGGGCACTCCAACGTCCACGTATAGCCACCGCTCTCTGAACCTGGCCTTAGAAGGAGGAAGGCCGAAGTCGATCCCTGAAGCGGCCGTCTCTGGCACGGCTAGGAAGCTCACACACCCTGAGCACTGAGTGGGATCCCTTAGGTGCAAGGAAAAGAAGTGGCGCAGCAGGGCCACAGAAGGAGGAATGCCTATCATCGCCTCGCAAACAAAAGCAAAGACAGCCAGAAGAGTAATGGACTCCGGCCCAAGGTGCATCACGCGGATTTGATAATGGGAGAGCACCGCGTTGAAGAAGGCGGAAAAGGGGGGAACCAGACCCGCCCATAGGGCATCGGCGAAGAATCGGACCTCTGTGATGATCCTATCAAGGGAGGCGTCGGACATAGGCCAGGCCATGGTCCTGCCGCACTCGTTGAAGATAGTTGCAAGGGCAGAGTGGACCTTGTCCAAAGCTTCTGGATTGAGTATGATCGACCAGGCGACAGCGGGGGTCGCTGCCGAAGTTGTGCGGGGCGAAGGCGCGAGCTTCTTTCCCTTTCCTTTCTTCGTCGGCGCCATGGCGGTGAAGAGGAGGAAGAACTCGAGCCGGATTGGCGGCAGAGGCTGGAGCTCAAAGAAGAAGGAAAGGTAGGAGGCGGGCGAGCAGCGAAAAGGAGGAACAACTGTGCGCAACTATGTGTCCGCTTAGCCGGGCGCGTAACAAGGCATCGTGGGGAAGCGCATACGCCCACGTCCAGTCAATCGCCATGCGGCACCCAAGGCCGCAGGCTGTTGGGGCCCGCGGCGCTTCACAGTTGCCCCTTCGCTTCCCTGCTGGGCCAAGCCCGGGCGTGCCTTGGGCCTGGGGGCCACTGTCGACGTTCTGGGAACGGGGGTCCCCAGACTTGCCTGCCTGCGGCCTGCGGCGTGGATCAAGTGGGGGCCCAGCACGGCCCATCTTCATCATCTCAAGCTCAAGACCCTTGCGAGGGGCCAAGCCTCGCGGGGCGGATGACCGGAAGCTTCCTCTAAGGCGGCCTCACCAGGCAGGCTCGCGAGGAGACGGAGAGATCAAGGCGAGGATACTTCGCGAGGAGCCCGTGACGCAAGCCATGACGATCGAGACCAGGCGGGCGCCGGCCTGCGTAGTGTCCTTGTTTCCCCTTCGGTGCAAAGGGGGCAAGCGCAGGCCAAGGCATCGGGTAAAGGTTGCCATTCTGGTGCAACGAGACCAAGACCAGCAGAGCGGCAGGGCCGAGGTCACCGTGGAGCCCAAGACGGCATCATCACCAGTGCTTTTGGCAGCCGAAGACCAACTTTGGTCAGGATAACTTGTACTATATGTTCCCCTTCAAAATGGCCAAGTGTTGGCGCCCTTCCCGCTCATTATTTGGGGAGAGGCACAGGGCCTCTATAAATAGGGCTAGCCACCACAGAGTAGAGGGACATCCAGAAATCTGGTAGAGCCCTAGCAGAGAGAAAGAGAGAGGCGACTGAACTCACCCTAGCAGTTCATCGCACCAGCTCAAGAACACCTCTCGCGAGGTTGTTCTTCCTTTGTACTGTTCATCATCAGCCCCCTGAGGCAATCCACCACACCACACACTGGAGTAGGGTATTACACCACAATGGTGGCCCGAACCAGTATAAACCTTGTGTCCCTTGTGTTGTTCATTGTTTCCAGTTTAGATCATGCGAGGAGATTGGACATAGATAGGTAGGGGAGAGATCTCCGCGCGCACCCCAGTGTTCAAACCTCAAGGGTCTGCCGGAACCCGAAATCCGACAGTTGCCTCCCCATGAACACGACGCATTCTGTTGCCTCCCCATGAACACGACGACGATGCTGTTTCTCCGTTCCGACCAACCATGTACACGAGCCCTGGCCATACGTATGCCCAAGTAGGCGTTCGAGACCACGCCCGTATGTACACATACGTGGCCGTATTTTCTTTCTTGCACCCTGCCCGATGTACGTACGTGTACATGCTACGTGCGCGCCTCTACTACGACACGTGCGCGCCTCTACATCCACTAGTATATATGTATGTACACGTTCACGACCAGAATGACAACGCTACGTACGCTTCGAGCAGGTGGGTCTCGACTGTCAGGCACACCCTTGCGTGTGAAGATGTAGCTGGTGGGTCCCAGCAGTCAGGGGGAAACATTTTTTCGTGAAATACGGTGGCTTGTCCGGTGGGTCCCCGCTGTCAGGTGGAGGAATAATTATTTTGCACGTAATAAGGAGGCACTTCCTTGCTGCGGCCGTGGACCCAGCTGTCAGCCTCTCCACGTACAGTCTACGTCCGATGGAAGCCGTTCCTTGACCACGTTGACCATGCCGCGCTGAGAGCACCAGGGCGGTGGACGACGGCGAGGCCTAGGAAGGGGACGATGCGGAGTCGGGGAAGACGTGGAAGTGGATGCCCACGCATAGAGGAGTACGAGGGTTCACTGGTTTGCTGCGGTGTGAGGCTACCGTTGCCGCAGAATAACAGGGGGTGTGGGTGAGTAGAGGGATGGCTTGGCCGGCGGTGGGAGTAGTAGGGGGCAGTGAGGCCTCCACCACATCGCAGCCAGTCACGGGAGGCAGGAGCACGAGGCACGACCGGCGTTGGTTTGGGCAGCTGGAGCAAGAAGACCAGAGGTTGAAGAAGCACTACGGCCGTTGGATGGACATCGTACGGTCACTAGAGCTAGAATCATGCATATTGACTAAGTTGACAAAGCCCTCCGTCCCCGTAAACTTAGTAGGCCCACAAGTCAGCCTGCCACTATACTTGGTCCCAGCTAATAGGGGGAGTATTAATTTTTTTGTTCGTAATAAGGAGGCACTTCCTTGCGTGCGAAGATATAGCTGGTGGGTCCGAGCTGTCAGTGGCGGTAACGTTTTTTCGTGAAATACAGAGGCCCTTTCGGTGGGTCCCTAATGTCAGGTGGATGAATCATTATTTTCCGCGTAATAAGGAGGCATTTCCTTGCGTGCGGCCGTGGACCCAGCTGTCGGCCTCTCCATGTACAATCCACTTAAGATGCATGTCGGTCGTTGACCACGTTGACCAGGCCGCGCCGAGAGCACCAGGGCGGTGGATGACGGCGAGGCCTAGGAAGGGAAAGACACGGAGGCAGGGAAGACTCGGCAGTTGTTTCCCACGCGGAGGGGAGTACAACTGTACGAGGGTTTATTGGTTCGTCTGCCATCGCCGGAGAATAACAGCAGGTGTGGGTGAGTAGAGGGATGGCTAGGCCAGCGATCGGAGTATGGTGGGGCGGTGAGGCCTACGCGGCAGCAGAGCCGGCCGCAGAGAGGATGGAGCAGGAAGTCCCTTCGGCGCTTGTTTGAGCGGCTGGAGCAGGAAGAGCAGAGATTGAAGAAGCACGACGGCCGTTGGATGGCCATCCAACAGTCACTGCTTGTGCGTCAACCTTTTTTTAGGAAAGCCTCAAATCTGTGGAAAACAGCATACAGCCCATCTGCCATTATTTCTAATAATTTCAAGCCCATTTGCTAATTATTAAAGTTTTTTTGGAGCCCATATTCTTTTTGTTAGCATTACAACCCATATTGTGGCCACGGTTAAAAAAATTATACGAAATTTTGCATATTTTGGTGTGGCCCGAACTGTTTTTAATCCCGAAATTTCGACTCACATTCAAACTAATTTTAAAAATAAATGTATATCAATATAAAATCCAACAAATTCTCCACGCATAAAAATTAATGTAATTTAAAATCTCGAAATGAAAAAAAGATATTTGAAACTAATTGCCGGTTTGATGTGTTTCAAAAATGTACAACCTATTTCTCATTACTGATGGGCCATTTTCTCGGCCAGCCGAATGAAAGCTCTCCTCATCTTGAAAGATTTGTAGCCCAATGGGCCTGACAAAGCGATTTACTTGGCAAATCACAAAAAACTGGGCTGTGGCCGTGGACCCAGCTGTCAGCCTCTCCACGTACAGTACTCTTCTGATGGAATGTCGTTGACCATGTTGACCACGCCACGCTGAGAGCACCAAAGCGATGGACGACGGCGAGGCCTAGGAAGGGGACGACACGGAGCCGGGGAAGACGCGGTAGTGGATGCCCATGCGGAGAGGAGTACGAGGGTTCACTGGTTCGGCTGCGGTGTGAGGCTGTCGTCGCTGCAGGGCCTGGCTAGCGGTGGGAGTAGTAGGGGGCGATGAGGCCTCAACGGCAGCACAGCTGGCCACTGGAGGCAGGAGCAGGCAGTCTCCCCAGCGCTGGTTTGGGCGGCTGGTGCAAGAAGAGCAACGATTGAAGAAGCAGCAGGACTGTTTGATTCAAATCCAACGGTTACTGCTGCTAGAATCGTTTGTTGACTAAGTTGACAAGCCCTGCGTACGCGTCAACTTAGTAGGCCCACAGGTCAGCCTCCCAACCGGTGCGCCCCAGATGTCAGTGGGAGGAATCATTTTTTTGCGTAATAAGGAGGCAATTGATTGTGTGCGGCCAGGCCAGCGGAGGGAGTAGGGTGGGCCAGGGAAGCCCGCACGGCATCACAGCGGGCCACAAGAGGAGGGAGCAGGCAGTCCCGCCGGCGCTAGTTTAGGCGGCTGGAGGAGGAAGATCAGAGATTGAATAAGCACATCGGCCATTGGATGGACAACCAACAGTCACTGCTGCTAGAATCGTGTGTTCACTCACAAGGCCTTGCCTAAACAAGTTAGCCTCTGTGGCATGTACAGCCCATTTGCTATTATTTTTATAATTTTTACTCATTTTCTAATTCATATGGAATTTATTGCAGCCCGTTTTCCATTTTTAGAATTGCTGGCCATTTTCTGGTCAGTACCAGGGTCAAAAAATTAACTAAATATGTGGGAAATTTTAAAAAATTGCAAATTTTTGCTGGGGAACGAAATATTCTTAATCCAAAAATTAATAGCCATACTAAAACAAATTTAAAAACAAATTAGTACTATGTCATGTTAAATCCAATGAAATACATATAAGATATCACTGAAGAACAAAAACAAAAAAAGAAACTTATATCCCATTTGCTATATTTTATTTGGAATTTTCAACCCCTTTTGATATTACTTTTAACAGACATTGACCATACTTTTAAGCCAGGCCGGAATGCATCCCTCCTCGTCTTGAAAGATTTGCATCCCAATAATTGAGAGAAAACAAATAGGCCTACCTTTGGTATTCTTCAAAAAGAAATACCGGGCTACCTATTTTCCCAAAGAACTGGTGCATGAGCATTTAGCTTTATTTATTTATTTACTTATTTATGTTTAGGGGACCATGAGCATGTACCTGGGCTGAATTCATGTGAGAGCCTCCCTTCCAGTTAATTATGGGCTTCTCTATTGGGCCTTCATCAGTGGGCTGCATGTTATCAACAAGTGGAAAATGTGTTCCGTACAAAAAATAGTATGCGCTACGTACGGTACGTGGCACGAAAGGATCGAATCGTGCAACGACTTCCAAAACATTGTGTTTGTCGTTCTAACAACACATTTATTCAACCAACAGACGAAATATACTACTGATTGTACATTGAAAACAGCAATAGCAGCAACCAGGGCTGGGGGTGCAATAGAAGCAGTAAGCAGGCTGGAAGAGTGAAGACGCAACTCTCTCTTCCAAACCAAACATCAGCCATCATTACAAAAGGGCTACCAAAAAAGAACAAGTGTATGCATCAAACAAAATAAAGATCCTACTACACCAAGTGTACGCATCTAACTGGCTCAGTTAGACATTACTATTTATTAAGCTGTGGAGATTGGCCGACGGCTTGAACCAGATGGGTGCCTGATGGGGGAAACTCCAGCCAGTAGGTCGAAGTCTGATACTTGCGACCCTCTCTCCTACTTTGGGCTGCAGAGCATGGCGGCACATATCAGGGTATGGTGCATGCAGAGACACATGGTACGCCGTGTACACACAGTTTTGCCTGATGAACGAAACCGCGCTGCCATCATGATCCTTGCCGTCGGTTATCTCCTGGTTAATCGGATAATTCAGTCCGACAAACAGAGAGCGTGTACCAAGGCTACTTACCAGCCTCCAGTCAAAAATTCCTGAAGGCCCAGAGAAGCTGGGATCCTGCTCAAAGACCTTGCAGTGACTGTGATTGTATTCCGCGAAACAACACGTCCGGTATGTGCGAACGATCATCAATCTTTCGTCATCGTCTGATCAAGCCAGGAACCACCTGCAACTGCCAGGCCTCTTTTCTTTGAAAGGTTCTGTGATTAGGAAGGGTAGGGACACCAGGCGGCCTACAACATCATATCAAGTTGGAGTCAAATAAAAAAGGGCTCTTGATTTAGTCAATCTTAAGAACAGCATGTTATGAGCATGAATATTTTTTCAGCAAATGTTGACAGTAATATAAGCAAGCCATCATGATATCATAGGAAAGTAACATACTGCTGTAACAGCCGTTTGTAGCGATGACTGGAGTAGGCCAGCAATACGTCCACCCATAGAAGGAGTTAACAGCGTAAATGAAGCCCTTGTGTTCAATGGCATCAGAGAACCATGGAGGATGTATGATCCTGCAATGGACGTGCAGATTTATCCACTTACCGCAGTGACCTGTCAGATAGGCGAGACCACCATTGAAGAACGCAATTAGCCTGAAGTCTTTATAATTCACAGATCTTGTGGGCACTTGGCAGATTACAACCTTGAGCAAATCAAACTTGGTATCATGTTGGCTACTGTAAGATTCCAAGTATTCTAGGCCGGGTGCCAAAGCAGTGCAGTGTTAATCGAAGGAAGGGGGATCAATCGCCGGGTGTAGACCTCCACGAGCATCCAGCTGTCGCGACCATCGACGAGCACCATCCAAGACGTGTTCATGCCGACTCAGTACATACCATTAATGTAGTTGAGGCTGACGGGGATCGGATCGCAGTCAAGGGGGTTGATGCTTGCCACCCTACAATCGTTATGCTGCATGACACGCCGTTTTTGAAGATCAGGCGGCATCAACAAGCAAGGAGCTGGCTTAAAAACTCCAGCCTGAGGGCTTTGAGTAAATGGTACAGCCCCGACAAGCACGCAGCGAGCGGCATGGTACTGAGATTGTCCACACGCGAAACAATAAGCTTGATTACCTCTGTGGGGAGCGAATTCTAGCCACTCTTTTGGCGGACGCTGCTCGGTTCTACCATTGTTAGTGCTTGGGTTTCGGACGAGGGGGGAGGCGCCTTAGCAGGGATGGAAGATTGGACGAGATTATGTGCGGACAAAGATGGAGAAGCGAATATGTGTTGTGGAAGTGGATAGATGATGATGACTACAGCACGCCGCTTGACTTACGAGACACATACCAGCAGCGTAGGGTCATGTCGATGCTAGACAACTTGCTTGAGTGATCACAGTACTGGTACTCACTACAGTGCTATGCCCTAACTTGCTTGAGTAGAGTAGTAGAGTAGGACTCTGCTCTACTACTAGCACCGAAGGAGTAGTATATTCTAATCTAAAATAGTTACAAACTTCAATGCCCGAGCATGGAACGACAATGAACTATGCTCAAAGACCGTGTCTACGTGGTGTTTGGACATTGGCTACAACCTCAACGCCAACGGTGCTGCTCCCGTTGCACCGTATGTGTTTCTGTCCTTCCTATTCGAAATCGTGGTAGAATTCATGTTTCTACTCTGTATCCTACTACTATGCTAGTCCACATGATTAGTTTCATCTCTGTTATAGCCGTCATGATTTATTTTGTGCTTATTCGGATTAAATCTCGTAGTAACTTGCTCATATATTCAACTGGCGCAACATCCCCTACAGCCACTCCCGTTTCATGGACGGCCTGGTCGATGCCTCCAAGGAGCCTTTCGTCCACTGCTATGAGTTCCCGATGCCATTTTGTGGCTCACCGGCAGACATGGTGCATCATCTCACGAATGCGTGCAGCAGTCACTGCTGGCCCTTGGCGGAGAACATCAAGTATGAGACGTGCTACCCGTTCACCATGCCGGAGTCGCTGGAGGATCACCGCCGCCTGCTAGTCTCGGAGGAGGACGGCAACGTCTTCCTCTTGATCGTGGGCACCGGCAAGGCCCGCGCAGGCCGCCACCCCGTCTCTGTAATGTTCGTCAGGGCTTCGCCGCTGACGCTGACACTGACATGAGGCCGATGTACGGGTGCGTGGTCAGTGTTACTAACCCTTCGGGTCGCGTGGGCGGCGACACCGGCCTCATCAAATGGACTTGGACTCTGGGGAGCTGGGACTATCCCACCAAGTGGACTTGGAAAACCCATGGCATCCTTTACTCGCCGACGCGGTGCACGGGGACTCCAAGGAGGTTCACCTGGACATACGCATTATCAAGTTAAATGTTGATCATTAGTCTTTGCTCAATGTAATCCGCTGTCTAAGCATGTGGAGACTTCCATGCAGGATCTTGCTCTATTGGAGTATCACGCATGAATAAAAGTGTACCCGTTTATGGTTTAGTCTAGAATCTTCCATGTATGAATTTTTACTATAGTACTGGTGAAAGACTTACGATGAACCATTTCTTACATCTCCTCTGCCCGCTTGCAAGTCATCCTGATTTAATCCCTCCGTCTAGGTGTATAAGGGCATGGTTAATATTACTTAATAGTATATCCAACTGTTGACTATAAGAAAGTGCCATGTCATCTGTAGCCAACGTGTATAACAATCGATACTCAAAAACTAATTCTTAAAGATCATTTCTTGCAAAGCACAATAAGTGTTATTTCTTCACAAGTTTTGGATGCAGGTTGAATAGTTTAACGCTTTTGTTTGCAAAAGATACCTTTTTATCTATTTCACCCGGATGTTTGTGAGCTCTAGAGATGAAATAATATCCGAAGAAACCTATCGATACTCGTTACACATGAGATGACCCCCACATCCTTTGTCAAAATAAACAACTCCCCGATCAATGCATTTCACTCTTCGGTGCAACGCACGGGCACCTTACTACTATAGATTAGTACGACCAAAAATTGAACTAACATTATATATAGTACGATAAATGCTGATGCATGTCACCTAAAATTATATCATTCAAAACTATGTTCAAATACGAATCCAACGATATAGTTTTTGTTGACATGCACTAACATTTTGTCAGTTAAATCTTCAGTCAAATTCAATGGGGGCTAATAAACCACGACCGATGTAGTACAAGTGTAGAGGGCGCCGCTGCACGGGAGTCTCACCTCTCACCCTGCTCGTGGCGTGGTAGTAAAGCCGTCATATCACAAAACCCAACCACTCCCAGTAATAAGTGGCCTGGTAAAATAAACGGACAAGCAACCATCACATCCCTCCGTCTTTTTTGCATTTCATCTCTCTGCATTTACTTTCTCCGGTTCATCTCACACACTCGATCCCTAGCTACTACTCCTAGGGCCAGTTCTTTTGGCGGCTTCCCCAGCTTTTCCCATAAGACTAGTCACAGTGGAGAGTAACAATAAGGCGCCTCACTCATTTATTTGGGCTTCTAAACTACTACTTCATCCTGGTTTATTCCTCACCATTGTAATTTGTGCTAAATTTTGACCAAATATTTAACTGGTTTATTCCTCACCATTGTAATCCCTCCGTCTAGGTGTGTAAGTCATCTTATGAAAACCAAATAATCCCAAAACTCTTAGGCGCGGTGCATTAACTTCTACCTCGTTTCTTGTTTCTTGACATATCAACCAATAAGAGATAAAGAGTGCGCATGCTTTTAATGACTTGAGATATCAAACATGACATGCAGTGGTTAGTTCATTGCATGCAATACTATTAATTAGCAAATAAACATTAACGTTTCTCATTTTCTCCTCCTCCCTGGTCATGGTGCACAGCCTAAGATGACTTACTCACCTAGACAGATGGAGTAGTGCATGTGACATGCACTAACATTTCATTATTAAATTTATGATCAAAATTTGACACAGATTACAATGGGGACCAATAAACCAGGACGGAGGTAGTAGTTATGGGATTACTAATCTAGAAGCCTAAAAGAACTGGCCCCTGGTACTCCTACTAGTAGTAGTACTCAAGTTGGAATTCCAATTGCACGACACAACTTGTTAGGCAAAAAATTCGATACAGGGTGTAGGAAGCAGTTTGGGAATTTGCATGCCTTTCCAACCAGTGAGATACTCCATACAAAGTACGACAGAGAAATAACCATAGAGAAGGAAGCTAAAAGTAAACAATCAAACGAGCATTTTTGCATTTGTTTTGCATTGAATCGTTTCACAAGCTTGACCAGTGCTGTTTTTCTACTTTTACAAAAACTGCATCATAATGTTAAAACGTGCATTTGCACGTACATAAGTAATAGTAGTACTCCCTCCGTCTAGGTGTATAATTCTTCCCTCCTTCTTGGTCACGGTGCACAACCAAAGATGACTTATTGACCTAGACGGAGGGAGTAGCACAGTCTGCAAGCATATATCGAGAGAGACGTGTAGTGCGATAGTATATAGTAAAGTTTGTGCTATATGCACGTACTTGCAAAATGCGTATGAATACACAAGGTTTCCAAACTTTCCCTTTTACATACCTAATTAAGGACGCTAAAAATTCCTGAACGTTCGGGATTTATCATTTGCGTCCCAAAACTAATGAGATCGCCTTACGAAACAAAAATTATACTCCTCCTAAAAGCGCCGTCACTCGCAAGAGCGCTTGTGGCGCCCCACGAGTGCCCTGGTGCGCGGCCGTTTCCCAGCGCTCTGACACAACGCCTCTTCCTCAGCCTCGCAACTCGCGAGGTGCTGATTGGCGGCTTGCCAACGGGCGAGCGTGATCTCACCGGTGTGGTGATCCGGTTCCAACAGGTACTCCTCCTCGCTGGAAGCGTGCACCCGTTCCATGTACCGCCAAGAGTAGATGAGGCGCTTGGGCCCGACTGCACTCAAGGCGTCGGCATGGGCGTCCTCCGCCACCTTCACGTCCCTCACACGAGCCTTCTGCCAAAGAGCCAATTGCCTGACTCTCTCGGACACGACATAGGCCTCCCAGGCAGCTTGTTCTGCAGTGCGCTTCTCTTCCTCGACCTTCTTCTCTGCCTCTATTTTGGCACGCTCTACTGGAGGCAAAGCCTCCCACAAGGCGACATCCATTTCTTTCCAAAGCTCCTCAAGGCTGGGGGGCTCGGCGGTCGGCGCGGCGTTCTCCTCATAGCAGGGAGCCGAGGCGTCCTCTGGCGCGCATGCTGGCGAGATTGGGAACGCCGACGCATCCACCTCGACGCGTCACGGCGAGGAGCGGAACGCCGACGCGTCCTCCTCGACTAGTGGTGGCGAGGAACAGAACGACGACACGTTGCATAGCGGCGAGGAGCGGAACACCGATGCGTCCTCCTCGACTAGTGGCGGCGAGGAACGGAACGGCGACACGTGACCGTCCGCACGGTGCAGCGAGGGGCTCCTAGGGCTTGGGAGGGGCGATGCCATGGTGGTCGACATGAGAGGGAGGGGGAGGAGATAGCGATGAACGTGAACGTGAGGGGGAGGAGATAGCGATGTCGTGGGAGGCGCAGTATTTATAGAGAGCAATGGCAGACCTACATAAGATATGGAGTGAGCTGCACTGGCTTAACTGCAGGTCCAGTTGCGTCACTGACATGTGGGCTAGACCCCTGTTGGGCCCATATGTCAGTGACCCAATGCACATGCACTTAAGTAACAGCTACGTGGGCATATTTGTTGGAGTAAATTACGGGGGAGCGAAGGGGTGGAAATATTGCTGGTCACAACGGATTGGACGAGCGTGGGGGGAGGAGAGTCATGCATGCAGATTTTTTCACAAGGGGTGGAGTGGTGGGACCATCGGAGGGAGAAGGAGAGTTTGGCAGGCATATTGTTTCCACACATGGAGAGGAAAAGATTTGGAGACGAACGGGCTTCCTACAGGTATGGGGAACGGTGCATAATAAGTCATCTTGCATGGCGGTCTAGGTATAGTCTCAAGTCATTAAAAACATACACGCCCCACACATGTTCATATTTCAAGGTGCACTAAATTATTGCATGCGATGATTAAGGCTGGCCATAATGGTGGTATCTTAGCTGGTATCATGCACACGGGAATAGTAAACATGCTGATGTGACAAAGAATTAAAGAAGAGAGGGGGGTTAGAGTAACTAGTGTTCATGCATGCATTGGTAAACACATTTTTTTTGTGAAGAACGACATCACTAGTTGAGTACTTTTGCAGACTTCAAAAACTATTCCACTACCTCTACTATCTTGCTAAGAGTAGGTGAAAATTTTGAATCGAGCCCTTTAAACTAGAAGGGAGGTAGTGGTACTCTAATAGCTAACCTTGTTGTGATGACAAGATAGGACATGACACACACCTGGACGGAGGAACTAGTCTGCATTGTGCATTTAACTTTTGTCTGAAGTCAATGTACCTCTACTTTCACCAGACTTATAGAAAAATGTGTCAACATTCACAATGTCAAATCAATATTTTTACACTCATTATAAAACGTAGTTCTTATACTCATTATAATCAGTATTGTAGATATTGATATTTTTAGTATAAATTTGGTCGTGGGATTTCATTGATGCCTATCAAAGCATGGAGGAAGCGGAGCTTAGGGCTTGCATTGCCGGTCTCTACATAGGTATTTCTCTTCATAATCCTGTAATTTTAGAGACTGATTGCGCTTTGGTTGTAGCGTCTCTTGCATCGGGGGACTATGACAGGTCTGCTATGTGTGACCTGAAGATGAAAGCGTTGAGCATCTCAAAGTTGATCAACAATCTTCAATTGTCAAAGATTAGCCGTTCGGCCAATAAGGTGGCGCACTTAATCTCTAAGTATAGCTTTGACAATAGATTAGATGGTATCCTTGTAAATAACGTACCGCCCTGTGTGGTGAATATTGTATCGAATGAGTGTACTGGTGTGGCTGGTTAATTAATATAAGGTGGTGTTAAAAAGTATAAATTTGGTCAAACACTTTTCAAACGGTTGACGAGAGTAAAAAGGACCAGAGGGAGTATTATGCATGCGGAGTAGGCAAAAAAATTGCTTGTCTAAAAAAGGCAAAAAAGTTGCTCATTTATAGTCGGTCGAAGTCTCAAAGGGCGCGACCACGCGAGGGAGGCGAAGGTCGTGGGAGGCGCGACGTTTGACGGAATTAAGTGAAGTTACATCCATGCGCTGGCATGGCGTGCAAACAAGCAGAAGCTATACCGTCAGGCCTACGATATGGGTCTAGTAGACATGACATCTAGTGGATCCCGCATAGTTCTCGAGAACTCTTTGGGGGCTTGCAGCCGTTTATCCACCAGGCAAGCCAGCAACCCCACGCCGTTCGCACGCCCTACTCGTCCCCGTCTTCTACCTTACAATAGTTCGCTCCCAGTCGCCCCGTCCTTTCACGTTAGTTTGCTCCTGGTTTTTTTGCGGGGAACAACAGTTCAACTTCTCCTAACCCTCCTCCAAAATCCATGGCCTCCCAAATCTCCATGGTCGCCGCTGAGTACCAGGTTAGAGCCATCACCGGCGATCAGTTCATCGTCATCTCCACACGTGGATCTGAGACGGTGAAAGCATGGCTTGCTTGCTTCCTACACATGTTCAACAGTTCAACGGATGAGTGGGTCACTGGGCTAGATGTTGAGTACACCACAGTCCTGGGACGAGAGAAGGATCTAAAGGACGAAGAGAGGAAGAAGCCCGCCGTGATCCAGGTTTGCATACATAACGTTTGCTTGGTCTACCACATATGCCATGCCGACGTTGAGTGCCAGGATTTTAAGAACTTCCTCAAGGAAAAAAGAGTGAAATTCGTTACTATAGGCTTTAAGAACGACATGGATGTCCTACATCGGATAGGTCTCGTTGTAGGCCAGCCCTTCGATCTCCAGAAGGCAAGCCTGGTGTCCTACTCTCAACCTTCAATGCTGACCCTATCAGCAGCCATGATTGATCCTTCGTACGCTAAACTAAAGAAACCTCATCACGAGTTTCATCATGCATGGGAGTCGAAGACATTAGATGAAGATCACATGCATCCTGTACGCAACAATGGATGCCTACCTTTGTTTAAATATCTACAAGGGTTGGATGAAGAAGCAGAGCCAGTGTCTGGTTCAAGCAAAGAAGCGTCGGTGAAGAGGAAGAGGAAGAGGGACGAGGACGAAGTCAAGGATGTGGACTCGGACTCCGAGTAGGTGGCAGTGTCGTCGCTCATGCTGGTTCTACTGCAGTGTCAAGCGGACTAGTTGCTTAGTTTATTTTCAAGGGTGTGTTGTGCTAAGGCCCCAGCAGAACTATGTTTATATTCTTTCTCGTTATTTGAACTCTTTAGTACGAACATTAGTACTAGTACTATGTCTTACTATTGTTCTTCTTGCAGTTGGTACTACTGCTCGTATCTTCGTGTTCCTACTGTACTTAATACGTTCCTACTAGTAGTATAATTTCGGTCAGTCGATTTGTGAAAGAAGTTTGACGGAACGAAGGAAGAAGACGGCAGAAGTGGTGGAAGAAGCCCTTCTAGCCATCCATGTTGCATCAAACGGCTCACATGAGTCGACTGAACCAAATTGCTCCTTCATATTGCAGGATCCACGTGGCATCCAAGGTCTCAAAGGTAGATTTCGCGTCCGCACCCGGTTTGCAGGCTCGACGCGCGCGCGACCGGCTTCCGCCGCGACAGCCACCATGCGCGCCTCCTCCGCGCGGGCAGAGACGACAATGACACGCTAGTTCCTCCTCGCCGGTGTGCTGGAGCACGCGCTCGTCCTCCTCTTCGTACGCTGCGTGCATAGGCGCGGCTCCACCAGCTGCTCGCGTGCTTGGCAGCACGGCGGCATCGCGAGGAGGGACTGCAGACGACGTGAGCGGGCGAGCCTTCGGCTTCATGGCACAGGGATGGCGGCGACACGGCGGTGATGGGCGAGAAATTGTTGGCCGGAGCAGGCGGGCGCCGACATGCGCAACGGCGACGGCATATTGATGAGTGCGCGTGTGGGAGCTTACTTTTGTTTTATATATAAGGTTGGTCAAACTTAAAAGAAAACCGTACAAGTACACGTAAACATTAGACTTAGGCAGCGCTTTTATTAGTTAGTACCACAACCACAATACGGAATCCTGTGCAAGCGCGTGAACCATGACCGCGCGGTCGATCGAACGGTGCGTCACCGTGTCACGCTCGAAGGACATCCACCGAACCTTTTTGTGTGTGTGAAAACAATCCTTGAATATTACTCAACTTTTCTTTCCTGTGAAAGTTCTTGACGCTGCAATATTTCCATATATTTGAATTTAGCTCCAGTTCGTGTTTATTTGGATTTGGACATTTTAGGTGCGCCCTAGTTTTTTTAATACTGATTTTGTGTGTGTGACTGAGAGAGAACGTGTGTATGTGTCCATATGTGTGTTGTGGCGAAAGGGCAATGTGGAGACGGTGTGCGTGTGATACAGACATAGAGAGGTGTGAATGTGCAGATGATCATGCATGAGTGAGACATAGACAGATGCCGATACGTTGTGTATACATGAGAGAACGGCCTTCTAGTTTACTTGTGTGTGTGTGTGAGAGAGAGAGGGAGAGAGAGAGAGGGAGAGAGAGAGAGGAGCATCCGTAACACAACAACCATCTCTCTCGATTCGTCCGTCCCTCGCACGGTCGCATGCAAATGCATCAACGCGCACATTTTGACACCCTCACCCGGCCCCTACCCACCTCAAGGCCCGCACAATCACTTCGTGAATACCCATTTCTCTCCCTAGGTTTGTTTTCTCTCAATATCTGACACACACACACACACAGAGAGAGAGAGCCACGCAGCACAACACACACACACACACACTCCCTGAGCACACAATTCATCCCCATCCAAGGTTATATGGCGACCACTCTCGCTTGTGATTGTTTGCACCCCAACATGCACAACACCTCAATCTTCAAAGAGAGCGTCGAGCAAATCGAAGACGGCGACCACACCGCGCTAGAGAACGCGGGGTCATTTGGAAGCAGAGTGATGTGATGACGGCTGACTAACTCCTCCCCCACCCTCTCTCTCTCTTGCACAAAATTACCAATCCCTCTCTCCCCCTCACAAAATTGTCAATCCCTCAACCCACGAGATCCTTCCCCTCTTGTCCATGTTTTTCCAGCTCTCTCATCAAACATGTTGTCTCTTCTCCTTCCACGTATATAGATTCCAGATGCACACACATCTCATGTATATTACATGTATCCATCTTTCTCACAAACCTAACTTCTTCCTCTCTCTTTCTCTCTATATCTCTCTCTCTCTGTCTCGTTAGATTTGTCTCCTACTCTCTCATCCACATACATACAATCTTTCCTGCCCTATCTGCTCCATCTTCAAAAGCTCTCTCTGCACGTATCATTCACACATTGGGATATGTCAAAATGTTGCTTCTATAATGGCTGATGTAGAGTTATGGTTGTTTTTGTTGCATCCTACAAAGTAATAACTATGAAATGCATTTAGATTCTCATTCGACTGGGATTATGTGAGTTTGAGCATGTTGTGAAGTACTATAGACCTTGTATACATCTTGGGATTCGACAATGATTGTAACTATTGTTGGGGAACGTAGTAATTTCAAAAAATTTCCTACGCACACGCAAGATCATGGTGATGCATAGCAACGAGAGGGGAAAGTGTTTTCCACGTACCCTCGTAGACCGAAAGCGGAAGCATTATAACAACGCGGTTGATGTAGTCGTACGTCTTCACGGCCCGACCGATCAAGCACCAAAACTACGGCACCTCCGAGTTCTAGCACATGTTCAGCTCGATGACGATCCCCGGACTCCGATCCAGCAAAGTGTCGGGGACGAGTTCTGTCAGCACGACGGCGTGATGGCGATCTTGATGTTCTACCATCGCAGGTCTTCGCCTAAGCACCACTACAATATTATCGAGGATTATGGTGGAGGGGGGCACCGCACACGGCTAAGAGATCTCAAGGATCAATTGTTGTGTCTAGAGGTGCCCCCTGCCCCCGTATATAAAGGAGCAAGGGGGAGGGGCGGCCGACCATGATGAGGCACGCCAGGGAGGAGTCCTACTCCTACTGGGAGTAGGACTCCCTCCTTTTCCTTGTCCAAGTAGGAGAGGGGGAAGGAAGGGAGAGAGGAGAGGAAGGAAAGGGGGCGCCGCCCCTTCCTCCTTGTCCAATTCGGACTAGAGGGGGAGGGGGCGCGTGGCCTGCCCTGTCCGCCCCTCCTCTTCTCCACTTTAGGCCCATGAGGCCCATTAACCCCCCGGGGGGTTCCGGTAACCCCCCGGTAGTCCGGTTTTATTCGAAACTTCCCCGAAACACTTCCGGTGTCCGAATATAGTCGTCCAATATATCAATCTTTATGTCTCGACCATTTCGAGACTCCTCGTTATGCTCGTGATCATATCCGGGACTCCGAACTAACTTCGGTACATCAAAACTAGTAAACTCATAATATAACTGTCATCGAAACCTTAAGCGTGCGGACCCTACGGGTTCGAGAACAATGTAGACATGACCGAGACACGTCTCCGGTCAATAACCAATAGCGGAACCTAGATGCTCATATTGGCTCCCACATATTCTACGAAGATCTTTTATCGGTCAGACCGCATAACAACATACATTGTTCCCTTTGTCATCGGTATGTTACTTGCCCGAGATTCGATCGTGGTATCTCAATACCTAGTTCAATCTCGTTGCCGGCAAGTCTCTTTACTCATTCCATAATACATCATCTCGCAACTAACTCATTAGTTGCATTGCTTGCAAGGCTTAGGTGATGTGCATTACCGAGAGGGCCCAGAGATACCTCTCCGACAATCGGAGTGACAAATCCTAATCTTGAAATACGCCAACCCAACATGTACCTTTGGAGACACCTGTAGAGCACCTTTATAATCACCCAGTTACGTTGTGACGTTTGGTAGCACACAAAGTGTTCCTCCGGCAAACGGGAGTTGCATAATCTCATAGTCATAGGAACATGTTTAAGTTATGAAGAAAGCAATAGCAACATACTAAACGATCGGGTGCTAAGCTAATGGAATGGGTCATTTCAATCACATCATTCTCCTAATAATGTGATCCCATTAATCAAATGACAACACATGTCTATGGTTAGGAAACATAACCATCTTTGATTAATGAGCTAGTCAAGTAGAGGCATACTAGTGACGTTTAGTTTTTCTATGTATTCACACAAGTATTATGTTTCCGGATAATACAATTCTAGCATGAATAATAAACATTTATCATGATATAAGGAAATAATATAATAACATTATTATTGCCTCTAGGGCATATTTCCTTCAGTCTCCCACTTGCACTAGAGTCAATAATCTAGATTACACAGTAATGATTCTAACACCCATGGAGCTTTGGTGCTGATCATGTTTTGCTCGTGGAAGAGGCTTAGTCAATGGGTGTGCAACATTTACATCCGTATGTATCTTGCGAATCTCTATGTCTCCCACCTGGACTAGATCCCGGATGGAATTGAAGCGTCTCTTGATGTGCTTGGTTCTCTTGTGAAATCTGGATTCCTTTGCCAAGGCAATTGCACCAGTATTGTCACAAAACATTTTCATTGGACCCGATGCACTAGGTATGACACCTAGATCGGATATGAACTCCTTCATCCAGACTCCTTCGTTTGCTGCTTCCGAAGCAGCTATGTACTCCGCTTCACATGTAGATCCCGCCACAACGCTTTGTTTAGAACTGCACCAACTGACAGCTCCACCGTTTAATGTAAACACGTATCCAGTTTGCGATTTAGAATCGTCCGGATCAGGGTCAAAGCTTGCATCAACGTAACCATTTACGATGAGCTCTTTGTCACCTCCATATATGAGAAACACATCCTTAGTCCTTTTGAGGTATTTCAGGATGTTCTTGACCGCTGTCCAGTGATCCACTCCTGGATTACTTTGGTACCTCCCTGCTAGACTTATAGCAAGACACACATCAGGTCTGGTACACAGCATTGCATTCATGATAGAGCCTATGGCTGAAGCATAGGGAACATCTTTCATTTTCTCTCTATCTTCTGCATTGGTCGGGCATTGAGTCTTACTCAATTTCACACCTTGTAACACATGCAAGAATCCTTTCTTTGCTTGATCCATTTTGAACTTCTTCAAAACTTTGTCCAGGTATGTGCTTTGTGAAAGTCCAATTAAGCGTCTTGATCTATCTCGATAGATCTTAGTGCCCAATATGTAAGCAGCTTCACCGAGGTCTTTCATTGAAAAACTCTTATTCAAGTATCCCTTTATGCTATCCAGAAATTCTATATCATTTCCGATTAGTAATATGTCATCTACATATAATATCAGAAATGCTACAGAGCTCCCACTCACTTTCTTGTAAATACAGGCTTCTCCAAAAGTCTGTACAAAACCAAATGCTTTGATCACACTATCAAAGCGTTTATTCCAACTCCGAGAGGCTTGCACCAGTCCATAAATGGATCACTGGAGCTTGCACACTTTGTCAGCTCCCTTTGGATCGATAAAACCTTCCGGCTGCATCATATACAACTCTTCTTCCAGAAATCCTTTCAGGAATGCAGTTTTGACATCCATCTGCCAAATTTCATAATCATAAAATGCGGAAATTGCTAACATGATTCAGACAGACTTAAGCATCGCTACGAGTGAGAAGGTCTCATCGTAGTCAATCCCTTGAACTTGTCGAAAACCTTTTGCGACAAGTCGAGCTTTGTAGACAGTAATATTACCATCAGCGTCAGTCTTCTTCTTGAAGATCCATTTATTCTCAATTGCTTGCCGATCATTGGGCAAGTCAACCAAAGTTCATACTTTGTTCTCATACATGGATCCCATCTCAGATTTCATGGCTTCAAGCCATTTTGCGGAATCTGGGCTCACCATCGCTTCTTCATAGTTCGTAGGTTCATCATGATCTAGTAGCATGACTTCCAGAACAGGATTACCGTACCACTCTAGTGCGGATCTTACTCTGGTTGATCTATGAGGTTCGGTAGTAACTTGTTCTGAAGTTTCATGATCATTATCATTAGCTTCCTCACTAATTGGTGTAGGTGTCACATAAACCAGTTTCTGCGATGTACTACTTTCCAGTAAGGGAGCAGGTACAGTTACCTCATCAAGTTCTACTTTCCGCCGACTCATTTCTTTCGAGAGAAACTCCTTCTCTAGAAAGGATCCATTCTTAGCGACAAATGTCTTGCCTTCGAATCTGTGATAGAAGGTGTACCCAACAGTCTCCTTTGGGTATCCTATGAAGACACATTTCTCCGATTTGGGTTCGAGCTTATCAGGTTGAAGTTTTTTCACATAAGCATCGCAGCCCCAAACTTTCAAAAACGACAACTTTGGTTTCTTGCCAAACCATAGTTCATACGGCGTCGTCTCAACGGATTTTGATGGTGCCCTATTTAACGTGAATGCGGCCGTCTCTAAAGCATAACCCCAAAACGATAGCGGTAAATCTGTAAGAGACATCATAGATCGCACCATATCAAGTAAAGTACGATTACGACGTTCGGACACACCATTACACTGTGGTGTTCCAGGTGGCGTGAGTTGCGAAACTATTCCGCATTGTTTCAAATGTAGACCAAACTCGTAACTCAAATATTCTCCTCCACGATCAGATCGTAGAAACTTTATTTTCTTGTTACGATGATTTTCAACTTCACTCTGAAATACTTTGAACTTTTCAAATGTTTCAGACTTATGTTTCATTAAATAGATATACCCATATCTGCTTAAATCATCTGTGAAGGTGAGAAAATGACGATATCCGCCACGATCTTAAACATTCATTGGACCACATACATCTGTATGTATGATTTCCAACAAATCTGTTGCTCTCTCCATAGTATCGGAGAACGGTGTTTTAGTCATCTTGCCCATGAGGCACGGTTCGCAAGTACCAAGTGATTCATAATCAAGTGATTCCAAAAGTCCATCAGTATGGAGTTTCTTCATGCGTTTTATATCGATATGACCTAAACGGCAGTGCCACAAATAAGTTGCACTATCATTATCAACTCTACATCTTTTGGTTTCAACATTATGAATATGTGTATCACTACTATCGAGATTCATCAAAAATAGACCATTCTTCAAGGGTGCATGACCATAAAAGATATTACTTATATAAATAGAACAACCATTATTCTCTGATATAAATGAATAACCGTCTCGCATTAAACAAGATCCAAATATAATGTTCAGGCTCAACGCTGGCACCAAATAACAATTATTTAGGTCTAATACTAATCCCGATGGTAGATGTAGAGGTAGCGTGCCGACCGCGATCACATCGACTTTGGAACCATTTCCCATGCGCATCGTCACCTCGTCCTTCGCTAGTGTTCGCTTAACTCGTAGTCCCTGTTTCGAGTTGCAAATATTAGCAACAGAACCAGTATCAAATACCCAGGTGCTACTACGAGCTCTAGTAAGGTACACATCAATAACATGTATATCACATATACCTTTGTTCACCTTGCCATCCTTCTTATCCGCTAAATACTTCGGGCAGTTCTGCTTCCAGTGACCAGTCTGCTTGCAGTAGAAGCACTCAGTTTCAGGCTTAGGTCCAGATTTGGGTTTCTTCTCTTGAGCAGCAACTTGCCTGTTGTTCTTCTTGAAGTTCCCCTTCTTCTTCCCTTTGCCCTTTTTCTTGAAACCAGTGGTCTTGTTGACCATCAACACTTGATGCTCCTTCTTGATTTCTACCTCCGCAGCTTTCAGCATTGTGAAGAGCTCGAGAATAGTCTTATACATCCCTTGCATATTATAGTTCATCACGAAGCTCTTGTAGGTAGGTGGCAGTGATTGGAGAATTCTGTCAATGACGCAATCATCTGGAAGATTAACTCCCAATTGAATCAAGTGATTATTATACCCAGACATTTTGAGTATATGCTCACTGACAGAACTATTCTCCTCCATCTTGCAGCTATAGAACTTATTAGAGACTTCATAGCTCTCAATCCGGGCATTTGCTTGAAATATTAACTTCAACTCCTGGAACATCTCATATGCTCCATGATGTTCAAAACGTCGTTGAAGTCCCGATTCTAAGCCGTAAAGCATGGCACACTGAATTATCGAGTAGTCATCAGCTTTGCTCTGCCAGACGTTCATAACATCTGGTGTTGCTCCAGCAGTAGGCCTGGCACCCAGCGGTGCTTCCAGGACGTAATTCTTCTGTGCAGCAATGAGGATAATCCTCAAGTTACGGACCCAGTCCGTGTAATTGCTACCATCATCTTTCAACTTTGCTTTCTCAAGGAACGCATTAAAATTCAACGGAACAACAGCACGGGCCATCTATCTACAATCAAACATAAACAAGCAAGATACTATCAGGTACTAAGTTCATGATAAATTTAAGTTCAATTAATCATATTACTTAAGAACTCCCACTTAAAAAGACATCCCTCTAATCTTCTAAGTGATTACGTGATCCAAATCAACTAAACCATAACCGATCATCACGTGAAATGGATTAGTTTTCAATGGTGAACATTGCTATGTTGATCATATCTACTATATGATTCACGCTCGACCTTTCGGTCTCAGTGTTCCGAGGCCATATCTGCATATGCTAGGCTCGTCAAGTTTAACCTGAGTATTCTGCGTGTGCAAAAACTGGCTTGCACCCGTTGTAGATGGACGTAGAGCTTATCACACCCAATCATCACGTGGTGTCTGGGCACGACGAACTTTGGCAACCGTGCATACTCAGGGAGAACACTTTTATCTTGAAATTTAGTGCGAGATCATCTTATAATGCTACCGTCAATCAAGGCAAGATAAGATGCATAAAAGATAAACATCACATGCAATCAATATAAGTGATATGATATGGCCATCATCATCTTGTACTTGTGATCTCCATCTCCGAAGTACCGTCATGATCACCATCGTCACCGGCGCGACACCTTGATCTCCATCGTTGCATCGTTGTCATCTCACCAATCTTATGCTTCCACGACTATCGCTATCGCTTAGTGATAAAATAGAGCATTACAGCGCGATTGCATTGCATACAATAAAGCGACAACCATATGGCTCCTGCCAGTTGCCGATAACTCGGTTACAAAACATTATCATCTCATACAATAAAATTTAGCATCATGTCTTGACCATATCACATCACAACATGCCCTGCAAAAACAAGTTTGACGTCCTCTACTTTGTTTGTTGCAAGTTTTACGTGGCTGCTACGGGCTTAAGCAAGAACCAATCTTACCTACGCATCAAAACCACAACGATAGTTTGTCAAGTTGGTGCTGTTTTAACCTTCGCAAGGACCGGGCGTAGCCACACTTGGTTCAACTAAAGTTGGAGAAACTGACACCTGCCAGCCACCTGTGTGCAAAGCACGTCGGTAGAACCAGTCTCGCGTAAGCGTACGCGTAATGTCGGTCCGGGCCGCTTCATCCAACAATACCGCCGTACCAAAGTATGACATGCTGGTAAGCAGTATGACTTATATCGCCCACAACTCGCTTGTGTTCTACTCGTGCATATAACATCAACACATAAAACCTAGGCTCTGATACCACTGTTGGGGAACGTAGTAATTTCAAAAAATTTCCTACGCACACGCAAGATCATGGTGATGCATATAAACGAGAGGGGAGAGTGTTGTCCACGTACCCTCGTAGACCGAAAGAGGAAGCATTATAAAAACGCGGTTGATGTAGTCGTACGTCTTCACGGCCCGACCGATCAAGCACCGAAACTACGGCACCTCCGAGTTCTAGCACACGTTCAACTCGATGACGATACGCACACGCAAGATCATGGTGATGCATATAAACGAGAGGGGAGAGTGTTGTCCACGTACCCTCGTAGACCGAAAGAGGAAGCATTATAAAAACGCGGTTGATGTAGTCATACGTCTTCACGGCCCGACCGATCAAGCACAGAAACTACGGCACCTCCGAGTTCTAGCACACGTTCAACTCGATGACGATCCCCGGACTCCGATCCAGCAAAGTGTCGGGGAAGTGTTCCGTCAGCACGACGGTGTGGTGATGATCTTGATGTTCTACCGTCGCAGGGCTTCGCCTAAGCACCACTACAATATTATCGAGGATTATGGTGGAGGGGGGCACCACACACGGCTAAGAGATCTCAAGGATCAATTGTTGTGTCTAGAGGTGCCCACCTGCCCCCGTATATAAAGGATCAAGGGGGAGGGGCGGCCGACCATGATGAGGCGCGCCAGGGAGGAGTCCTACTCCTACCGGGAGTAGAAGTCCCTCCTTTTCCTTATCCAAGTAGGAGAGGGGGAAGGAAGGGAGAGAGGAGAGGAAGGAAAGGGGGGGCGCCGCCCCTCCCTCCTTGTCCAATTCGGACTAGAGGGGGAGGGGGGGCGCGGCCTGCCCTGGCCGCCCCTCCTCTTCTCCACTTTAGGCCCATGAGGACCATTAACCCCCCGGGGGGTTCCGGTAACCCCCGGTACTCCGGTTTAATCCGAAACTTCCCCGGAACACTTCCGGTGTCCGAATATAGTTGTCCAATATATCAATCTTTATGTCTCGACCATTTCGAGACTCCTCGTTATGTCCGTGATCATATCCGGGACTCCGAGCTAACTTCGGTACATCAAAACTAGTAAACTCATAATATAACTATCATCGAAACCTTAAGCGCGCGGACCCTACGGGTTTGAGAACAATGTAGACATGACCGAGACACGTCTCTGGTCAATAACCAATAGCGGAACCTGGATGCTCATATTGGCTCCCACATATTCTACGAAGATCTTTTATCGGTCAGACCGCATAACAACATACATTGTTCCCTTTGTCATCGATATGTTACTTGCCCGAGATTCGATCATCGGTTTCTCAATACCTAGTTCAATCTTGTTGCCGGCAAGTCTCTTTACTCGTTCCGTAATACATCATCTCGCAACTAACTCATTAGTTGCATTGCTTGCAAGGCTTAGGTGATGTGCATTATCGAGAGGGCCCAGAGATACCTCTTCAACAATCGGAGTGACAAATCCTAATCTTGAAATACGCCAACCCAACATGTACCTTTGGAGACACCTGTAGAGCACCTTTATAATCACCCAGTTACGTTGTGACGTTTGGTAGCACACAAAGTGTTCCTCCGGCAAACGGGAGTTGCATAATCTCATAGTCATAGGAACATGTATAAGTTATGAAGAAAGCAATAGCAACATACTAAACGATCGGGTGCTAAGCTAATGGAATGGGTCATGTCAATCACATCATTCTCCTAATAATGTGATCCCGTTAATCAAATGACAACACATGTCTATGGTTAGGAAACATAACCATCTTTGATTAATGAGCTAGTCAAGTAGAGGCATACTAGTGACGTTTAGTTTGTCTATGTATTCACACAAGTATTATGTTTCCGGATAATACAATTCTAGCATGAATAATAAACATTTATCATGATATAAGGAAATAATATAATAACATCATTATTGCCTCTAGGGCATACTTCCTTCAACTATTGAATTGTATAGACCATTACATTCGAAATCAATAGCCTAATATATTTATTTCACAATTTCAACAAATGATTAGTTCACTACAAACTAAGAAAACAAATGTGTACTCCCTCCGTTTTTATTTAAGTCTGCGTATTAGCATTGGTCAAAGTCAAGTTTTGTAAACTCTCAGAAAGCTTATAACTAAAAATATTAACATATACAATAACAAATAAATACCATTAGATTCATTATTGAATGTACTTTCACATCATACATATTTGTTGTGGTAAATGTTTATATTTTTCTATAAACTTGGTCAAACTTTAGGAAGTTTGACTTCGGTGAAACCTAATATGCAGAGTTTACTACTACTACTTGCTAGTTGCTTAGCCGAATCACTCAACACGCCACACGGGGAGTCCAGTGTCACAAAATTTTGAGTTCCGCGGGAAAATCTCCCGCGACCCTGATTCAAGCAGTGGGAAGTTGCCATCATAGCCTTCAGAACATGCCTACAGACGACGCTTGGTAGGGGGCTGTTTTTGTAACTTCAGGTTCACCCTACCCAGCCAACCCCACCCCGGCACCTAGAGTAGTACACCTGAATACTCCCCATTTTCTATCCCCACCGCAAAATAGACTTCTCCACGGCACCGCAGCATTCGTGCTCCTCCCCTTTACATCGGCGCACTCGTCCACCGCAGCGCATCTGCCTCATCGACGACCTCGTACGCCGCACTGGAGCCGGTCCACCGTCGTCGTCGTACAAGGAGCCTCTTCCCCGGCATCGTCTTCCACGGTCTCGGATCTGCTTCCCGAAAGCCGACGCCAAGCGCAGAAGTACCACCGTCATGGACAATGAACTGACTCCCGTTGCCGACCATGACTCACAGAGGCCGCCGCGACCATCGTTCTCCTCCTCTATTGGTAATGTGGGTATTGAATCACTTAGTAGTACATGTGCAGTTCCAATTTTGTTCATACCTACCCTTCAAATTTCCTGGGTGCTATTGTTCCCGTAAAAGTAATTGGTTATAGCCTCCATTGTCCAACAGAATATCAGCTTGTAATTGTGCGTCGCTCCTGTATCAAGCTGTGCTTGGGTAGGTTTTCATCTGCAACTAGTAATGTGGCAAATGATGGGAAGGTTTTAGAACTAGCAAGATGCCCATGCGTTGCACGCATCAAGATGCATTTGTATGAGTAGTTTATCTTGTGGGAGAAAAGGATGAACGAGGGAAGGCCTTATTTGCAAATCTGGAGAGGGGTAGTTGAATTATCTTTTTTTATCTATCTATGCTGAGAACTATCCTCTACTCTCTAGTATCTACTTCTCGATCTCAGCACTGTAAACACTTTTTTAAAGCGCCGCGTGTTGCGATTCTGTTGGAGATGCTCTAACATGGCAGACGAGTGCTTTAATGTTGCCCACAAGATGCGCGAGTATTACTAGTAGTATATTTTTCTTGCCATGTTGAGATTTTAAAACCACAAGTGCGAACATGCAGAGGAGAAATGAAGACCAAACACGGGATATTCGGGACATCTTCAAGGAGCGTGGCAAGTTAAAGAGGAGCTGCACCGAACCTGTAAAACGAGCTTTGGTAAGTAACACCCTTTCAATTACTTTCGTGTAGCCTCGTGCTCTTCGATGTGTATATGTTGTAGTTTCTGTTTCTCTTAAGCGTGGTGTTCTTCAATGTGTAATAAGAAGAGTCTTAATCGTCCTAATGCTTTCGTTTTTAGCTTGATGTAGGAAGTGAGTGTTCTCACCTTGTAGTCTTTTTTTCTTTTTTTCCTTTTGAATTCACTTCTCCGAGTTCTGTTTATCTGGCTTCTACTAAATGGATCTAGGTTGGTGTGAGTATTGATCAAAAAAAGAAGTAACTTCATGTTAGGATATAGTTCCTGCGAGGAGGGAAGTATGGTCAACCTCGAGATCATTTTTCCAAAATAAGGCTAGATTACACACAAGGTGCCAATTCCCTAATGATGCTGGATTAGACACAAGGTGCAAATTCCCAGATGATGTTGGATTACACACAAGCCAGGTGGAGTCGTCAGCTGTTCGTGTCCTCATGGCATTAGTAAAGGCTGAAAGAAAGCGTGCAGCAGCCCTTGAGAATGTAGCTGAGTTCCTGAAGAAGTGAAAGGAGCAATCAGATGCTCTCTTCACCCAAGCCAAAGAAGAGATGGAAGAAGCCATAAATAAGCTAGCAGAGGCAGAGCAGGCTAGGCGTCTCCTGCTATCTAAAATTGTTGTCAATACAAAATTTCCTTCATAATAGCTAGGTTCAAATGTTTATCCAGTCAGCATGCCTATTGTGATGTCCGTGCATCTACTGATGTGGCACAAAAATGTTTTTTTGGGTCATGTAATAACAGCAATTACTTTCCAAACAATAACAGACGAAGCATTGGACATGGTATAGTTCACGCGCAAGCCCGACATTCCAAGTTCAACTTCCACATCAAACTCATGTTCACAGATATCTGCACATTCATACATAATGTCCACAACCATGATTCACTTCAAAGACAAAAAAATGTGAGGAGAGTTATAAATAAAGAAAATCATCTACTAGTTCCTGCTACCAGTGCGAGCACAACAAGTCAAGACCATGCGTAAATTAATTATATTTTAGTCATTTTTTGTGTTCTAAAATGCCTGCCATTTCACGGAAGGACGTGTTGCTAGCACACGCGCGAATTCAATGAAGGCAGGCGGGGCAGTCTTAAGCTGGTTGCACGCATCGAGGAGGCGTGATCAGCCAGGCCTGCAATGAGTGCGGCCCTCTTGGCTGGTGCGCCAGTTTAATGCCTGCGCTATGAGAGGTTGCGTCCGTGTCAGAGCAATCACTCCCTCCAGTCCTTTTTTGTTTGGGTATAACAAAATCTCGTTTCCATTCACATTCTACAAGTAAAATTCGAGGACAAACTTTGACCCAAAGTACGATGGGGACTAGTAAACCAGAATGGAGGTAGTAGTTTTTTAATCAAAGAAGGGTTTCCCCTTCCAATTTTCATTACTAAAAACCAGCATCTAAATCTAAACCATAATATTTGCCCTAGAACTACCAGGTTCAACATCTCGCAACATAAACCCATACAACCTCCATCGCAAAAAACCATACAACCATACGCCAAGGAGGTACGTAGTACTATGAATTCCATTTTCGCTCCATACCAATCGTTCTAAAAACTACTTACTACTTATAATGCGCCATTGAAAATCGGAACTCTTAACCCCGCTAAAAATGATATTTTAAACGTGGCTACTCGATCTGTGGCAACTGGCGAGCCACCGCGCTCCAAGTCATTCACCTATGGTCCCAACCATCAACTCCTACGGATCAAATTATCACGCAAGCTGACTATTCCTACAAAGGTGCTCCACCATGTACCCGGTACCCGTGAATGCAGCAATCGTGCACCTAGGGTTTTAGGGTTTATTTGTTAACGTCGCCTTTACATAACACTCATGTGTGCGAGACAACGAGAGGCCGACTGCGTGCGTGCGCCTCTTCTCTTCGTATATGTACACCACCATTTGTCTGGTGTCCAAAAAATTATAATAACTACTAGCAATGTGCCAATGCGTTGCCACATGATCAAAGTAGATTAATACATATTCACCAATTTGATAGAAAAAAGGTCTAGTTTTGAAATACGTATATCACTAAAAATATGTTATGTTTCACTCAAAATATATTCCTTTGGCGGTTTTGATGAGATAAGGGAGGAATGTTGTTGGTTTCAAGATTCGAGAAGTGGTATATGTCTAATTTCTACTCTTACTAGCAAGATGCCCGTGCGTTGCACGGAACATCAAGATCTTGTGGGAGAAAAGGATGAACGAGGGAAGGCCTTATCTGCAAATGTGGTGAAGAGTGCAGGTAAATTGCCATATTTTCCTTCCTATCCGTCAGATATAAATCGGACGACCTACATTGCAGGATGGCAGGCCCACCATCATCACCAACTCTATTTTTATCCCTACTCTTATAAAAAGCATTGTCGGTGATGATCGTGTGCCTGCCATCCTGCAATATAGGCTGTCCGATCTATATCTGACGGATAGGAAGGAAACTATGGCAATTTTGCAAAAAGATACCCACACCCCTCTCCACATTTGCAAATAAGGCCTTCCCTCGTTCATCCTTTTCCCCCACAAGATAAACTACTCATACAAATGCATCTTGATGTTCCGTGCAACGCATGGGCATCTTGCTAGTTGTTGCAAAAAGCCCATGTGTGTGTGAGAGAGAGGGAGAGTGGAGGAGGACGGAGTGCATGTGTGACAAAGACAAAAGAAGTGTGTGTGCGATAGGTATCAGCTTAAAATGAGGCGATAGTGTGTGTGCACGATCGAGAGGCGTGTCTCAAGAAGGGAAGAAAAATCTACATAGATACAAGGAGCGGGAGAGAGACGTGTATGCGATGGTGGAAGCACGAGTGTGCGGGTGTATAAACCTATCTAGAGGCTAGCTAGTCGATAAATGTTTGTGAGAGAAATACGAGTCGGGGTGCAAAAGCGAGAGTTTTGTGTGTGTGAGAGAGAGACGGTAGTCGGGAAGGGGAGTGGAAGCAGGAGTTGTGTGTGTGTCTGTGTGAGAGAGAGATGAGACGGTAGTCGGGGTTGTCTGATCGGTAAACAAATGAATAATGTCAGTATGGGATGGAGACGAAAAGGAGACCACAACAAATGTTGTGTCTACAGGAGAGAGAGAGAGTAATTTTAGTGGTATGAGTCATATGTAGAGACATACAGGATGTGTGGGAGAATCCCATAGAGAGAAAGACAAAGTGAAAGACGAGTGGAGACTGTGTGTGTGGCGGTGAAAAAGAAAGCTTAGGTACCGAGTGATACAGAGAACAGTAGAGACGTGAGAGATAATGAAAACTGTGTAATGTATGTTGATAGGGAAAGTGTGACACTTCTCAAGGGAGACGTCGAGAGACCATGTTTGCGAGGATAGGAGAAACATGAAGTGAGCGTGCGGGTGAGCTGGAGAAAAGAGAGTGATAGCTACCTTAAGGAGCATGCATGCGAGAGAGATGGGCGTGAAAGGAGTGAACAAAAAAGGGATTGAAATATTTGAATTCGAGATGATGATACATGTAATCCATACTCGAACCAAAATTGATCTATCAAACATGCATACTCATATGAATTCACGCACATCTATGTTATTTAATATGTAGATATTACTGATCCATACATTTTAGTAGAACATAATTTGGTTAAATTTTTTTGAATTCAACCTTAAGATTTCGAGATTGTTCTATTTGTAAATCATATTATACATATAAAGGAGCATAATTCTTTGTTGTGCTTTTGAAAGTATATATAAAAAATGATGAATATAGAATGTAATTCCAATTGAAAATGGATCCCACCCGAAAAAAATATAATACAAACGGGATTCGAATTGAGTTGGCACGGTAAACGTGCACTCTGTAAAATTTGAACGAAGCGGGGAAAGTCGCAGTAACCCCCCGAAACCAAAATCAGCGAGATGAAATCACTACTGCCTATCCTAGCCACGCAAAGCCTATCTGCTGGATTTCTATAGGTTTCGATAGGGGTAGGTTGTAATTTCAACCAAACATGACGTAACCGCCTCTCACCCGGATTCAGACA
Source organism: Triticum aestivum (assembly GCF_018294505.1). Classification (NCBI taxonomy): domain Eukaryota; kingdom Viridiplantae; phylum Streptophyta; class Magnoliopsida; order Poales; family Poaceae; genus Triticum; species Triticum aestivum. Next base: position 494,153,188 of record NC_057809.1, on the reverse strand, counting down.
CGGTGGGCGCCAAAACACAGTGTGTCCTCGATCGAAATCGACTCCCTCCCCGATTCATATTCATACACAGTGGGCGCCAAAAACAAACTCTCGTCGACAAATATTCGGTGTATGCGAGATTACCGTCCTATCCCCAACCGACTAATGTTGCTGTGATGTAGTAGAAATTTGAAACGGGGGCTAAGTTTGTAAATTTCCTTGCATTTGAGACAAGCGCGCCCTGAATACATGGTTCCCCTTCCTCTCTACCTCCCTTTTCCCTATTCGTACTCCGTGCGCGCCAAAACACCCTCTCCACCCCACCCTCCTCCGCCCGCCGCCGTCTGCCACCCCATCCACCGCCGTCCTCCTCCACCATGTCGGAGCTGATACCCCGCCGCCGCCGTCCATCTTGCCTTGCATCCCGTCCTCTCACTTAATCCCCGTTGTCATCCACCTTGCCGGCGCCGCTCCTACGACTGTCTCGTCCACCACGCCCCGCCGCCACCGTCTACCCTCCTAGATCTGCTTCCACGCTGCCGACAACCATCGCTACCGTAGTACCGTCAAATTCTCAGCAGATGCGTACACGGCGCCGCACCAGAGGCGGTACTCTTTCGTATCTGCTCAACTTATTTATCACATCAAGAAAATAGATCACCACTACTTTACTCTGATTTCTTATCTTGGTTGTGAAGTTGCCTTTGTCCGGTTTGCACCTTCAGATCTGCCATGGCACGCTCAACACTATACTCCCAATGCTTATGGTTTTCCCCTTTTATATTTCACACTAGTTAAATCACAGTAGACTAAATTTCAAAATTGGGTCAGTCGATTTTTCAGAGCTCGCCGGAGTTCGCCGGTGCGATCGAAGGGGCTCGGGTGGTTGTGGGGCCTCGACGAACGAAGAAAACTCGACGCGGGTGGGGGTTGGTGCGGGGGTGGGGGTGGGGGTGGCGGAGGAACAAAGGCGGTGGGGGCCGGTGGTCCGGCCGGCGGCCCGTGCGGTGTTCTGTATGGGAAGAATCAAAGACGAGGAAGAAGAAGGGTTAGGAGACGTAGGATCTTCATCCAACTGCCGGAAATGGTCGAGAGACAGCTGGGATTTGCATTTTTAATGCACTCTAGTTCATCATGTGTGGGCACTGCGCAACCAACATTTTATTATCCAAAATCTGCTTGCTCTTCTTTACCATGTTCCTCTTCCGTTCTTCTTTAATATGTACTCTCTCCATTCCTAAATACAAGTCTTTGTATAGATTCCACCATGGACTACATATGGAGCAAAATGAGTGAATCTACACTCTAAAATGTATCTGGATACATCTGTATGTGATCCATAGTGGAAATCTCTACCAAGACTTATATTTTGGAACAGAGGGAGTATGATAGTAGTACAGTATGTTCCTTGCACTGAAGATGAGCAGGGACATTTGCAGTGTAGAGGTCTATACAGTCGGTTGTGATGGACACTTTGAGCCTCTTTGATTCGTAGGATCTTGTAAACATAGGAATAGGATTTGTAGTGGCCTGCCCACTTGAATCCTATAAGAATAGCAAGGAAATGCAGGGAGCTATGTCGCCTTTGAGAGTTACACTGATATTAATACTACCGCACCTTCACTTGAGGAGAGCTGCTATCCGAAGCCTTTCTAGCTGTATTGGCAATACTAGCACATATATTCCAGCAAGTTCCACTTTGCTGATTTTACTCTGATGCTTAAGGTTTTCCCGTTATATCTACACTATGATCTGTGTAGCTGCTTTGTGTCACACTAGCAGCAGTCCACTCTTGAAGCTAAACACTGCAATGACTTACAAAATTGGCACCAAGGCATTGAGTGCCATTCTGGATGCAATGAAACTCATACGCTCCCCACCCATTGATTCTTGTTCAGAATATGATCCTAATGACTATTCTAACCTCGAGGAGTCAAAGGCAGATGGCCTGTCCTATTCACCCATCAAGGTGCCTGTTCTAATTTGGCAATGTTTTATTGATTGCGGGTATCTTGCATATGTTGTCTTGAATTTCTTCTACTTTTTTGACCGCCATCTGCTTAGTTTACTCATCATATATGTCGAGATGCCATGCGCATCCATTATCAATACATATTCCATCTGTCATCATACCATGTTTTTTCACTCAAATGTTGTTCTTGTGCATTAGACATAAAAAAGGAAGATGGTGATTGCCGAGCCTGAAGGAGCACCAGCAAAGTCCTTGAAACACGTGGTGGTGCCGGAGAAATCAGACAGCATCCCACTTATATTGGCTGTACAACGAGTGACACAAAACGTAGGACCAACTCCAGTAGACTGTACCCATACTTCACTGGCCACACCACTAGCCCCACCACACAGGACCTATACTCCAGCAAAAGGTATACCGATTTCATTTGCCATAGCACCAGCTGTACCACAGAAAAATCCCACTCCAGCAAAAAGTACAGCAAGTCCACCGGCCGAAGACCTATCCCAACTGCAGAGACGACCAATTCCTGCATATTGGAACCCCATTCCATTTATTCCCAGTTTAAAAGACAATGCTTTCAATGTTGTTAGGGACTACATGCATATATTCCCATCATGGGAAGATTATTGTGAAGACAAACACCATTTTCACATCTTCCTGTCCAACTTACATGTAAGTGCTATTATTCATGGTTATTATTTTCCTGTTTTCTGCTGATTGAACACATCAATGATTTATATTACATTGTTGTAACTAGGCAAGGGTCAATCTGGATAGTCATGACGAGCAAAGCTTGCTTGTGCTTTTTAAGGAAGCATTGCAGCAGTATCGGTGTTACCTGAGGAAATCACACTTTGATGGCAAGTCTATAAACGAATTTCCAGTGAAGTCTCCTGTGCTAAATTTAGAAGACATTGAATGGAAAAACCTTGTTATGCACTGGTCTAGTTCCCTGGATGAGGTACTGTCTATGAAATCACATGACAATTTGAACTTCTACTTTTCCGCATGTGCCTTACGGATCTTTTTTGCAGGAAATTTGCTCGGAGAAGAATTCCGGTTTGACAAGAACGACAAGATATCGCAAATATGCTGCCCACTGCTTTGCTCTTGTTAGTACCTGTTGTCCTGTATCACTGTACTTACATACATACCTGGTTCATTATGTGACAGCAGTATGCATGATAGCTTGCTTATCAATTGTTCGCTCCAAATTATCTGATCTGTATGAATGGTTACATTAGTGTAGAATATATCCAATGCCAATGGTTTTTTAGCTCCGCATTTTTCTTGTAAGTACATGCTGTCCTTTATCAGTGTACTTATAATGACAGGTAGTTGTTCATGTACCATCACTCTGCAACTTATTTTCCTTTGCCCTCCATTTTCTACACATCAGATCTATATTTACTCCTACCATAAGGTTAGTACTGAAGAAGTTTAGCTGTGCATTGCTCTTGGTTGTACCTTTTGCCTGTATCGCTGCACTTACATTTATAGCTACTTGGTTATGTAGCATCACTCTTCATCTTATCTTAAATATTCTCCATTTTTTCGTATACTATCACATCTATATTTACTCTTAACAAAATGTAGAATAAAGGCAATGCTTTTGAAGAAGATTCTGTGGTAAACTTCTTGAATTGCCCCCCATCAGCATGGACAAGGCCTTTATAGAGCCTGTCTTCACCAATAATGTAAGTTTGTCGATCTCAAGCCTTCAAACTTTGTTGTATATATTTGGTTAGGCATGACTGCAACAGCTATTTATTTTTGGTGTTTGCATCAAATTGCTTGTTTAAAGTTTATTATGTAGTTCATAAACAAAAGTTTGTCCTTTCTCAATTTAAGTTTTCAATTGTACAACCAAGTTCCTTCTTCATACCATGTAAATTAGACTATACAGAGCAAGCGATCTTCTTTTGCACTGCATGTATGCTTCTGTTATTCATCCGTAATCTAGTGGTGTGGTGAACCTACCCACTATAGCACAATGTCATATTCTACAATGTCTTAACTATGAACAATGTCATATCATTCTACTATTATTTAAACCGTCTCTTTATTTGCCAATCTGAAATGGTATAAATTGACAACACACTAACCATTGATACTTATGAGTTCTTGATCTGTAATCCAGTGGTGTCGTGAAGCTGCCAACTCCTTCACAATGTCATTTCCTGCCATGTCTTGACCTGAACAATACCATATTGTGTTAATGCAATTTTAAACTGTGTCACTTTATTCGTCAATAAGAAATGTGATGAATTGTCAGCACTGATACTTTTATGTGCAAAACCTGTCATCTGTCTGCTTGTTTATCTTTCAGAGTGAGGAAGATAGAAGTGTTGAACAAGCGCAGTCTCATCATCTTGCTCAGCTGCTTGCGCTGCAGCTCCCCAGCAGGGCTAACCTTTCTTGAACTCTATTGAAGTGCTGTCGGTTTTGTATATTATTTTGTCGGTGTGTTTATTTGCACAGGTGGCGATCTTTGATGCCCAGTGTATGTAATCTGTTGTCTGCTTGTGCTTTATTATCATAGTGGCGAACTTTGATGCCCAGTGGATGTAATATGCCGTAATTTCTTTATTGTATAGTCTAGGTTTTTTCTTATTCACGATGCTGCAGTTATTTTACTGTATATATATCCTGTCTTCGCAGTACACTGGCCAAACCGTAAAATTACGGTACATAATCGGGCCATCATGCAATCATGATGTAGGTTGGGCCTGAAACGTGCCGAACAGCTCATGGGCCGGCAGCAGCCCGAAATGAACCCTGGCCCATGATTGTGCGAATCAAATCATGGGCTTTTAACATGCCAAAATTGTCTCGGTCCGTGTTTGGCCCAATCAGATATCGGCTGCGAGCAGGCCGGATGCAAACCGGGTCGTAGTTAGGCCCAACTATATGACAGGCTTTAACAGGCCAAAATTAATATAGGGCCGAAAATGTTAAACAGGCCCTTAACAGGCCAAAACTAATATCAGGCTGAATTACTAAGTGGGCCTTTAGCAAGTGGGCCCAAAAGCAAAGTGTCCAGTTGACGGGCCGAATCTGATATGGGCCATAATTGAGCCCAAAGCCTCTTAAAGGGACGGACCTGATCTGGGCCGTAATTTGGCCCAGAACATGGTAGGCTTTTAACGGGCCGGATCTCATATGGGCCACTATTAGACCCGGAGCGTGGCAGGCCATTAATGGACCGGATCAAATATGGGCCGACATTTGGCCCAAAACATGGCAGCCAGTTAATTGGCCGGCCTACTAGGGTCCTCAAAATCTTGTGCGCCTATAGCTGGGCCGGCCCATTAATGTCGTCAAAATCTCGTGGGCCTTTAGCTGGGCCGGCCCATTATGATCCGCAAGAATCTTGTGGGCCTTTACCTGGGCCGACCCATTATGGCACACAAAAATCTTGTGGGCCTTTACCTGGGCCGGCCCATTATGGCCCACAAAATCTTGTGGGCCTTTAGCTGGGCCAGCCCATTATGGTCCACAAAATCTCGTGGGCCTTTAGCTGGGCCGGCCCATTATAGTCCGCAAAATCTTGTGGGCCTTCAGTTGGGCCGGCCCATTTAAACTTGATGGGCCGGTCCATGTGTCAACATATCATAGGCGCATCTCGCCCATTGGATGAGTGACACCTGTGCCAACGCGGACCTGACACGTGTCTCCTCCAGCCAATGATGATTTTACATGTGGAAAATCCCCATTGGTCGGGGCTGTTAACGGGTTATCAGATCCAAAACCCGATCCGATAGCTTAACGACGTTCCGTTACGGTGGATGCCACGTGTCGGTCACCCTTGATGGAAGCACTTCTATGACGCGCGATTTATCGTGATGGAAGTGGACACTTCCGTGATGATAATTTTGGTAATGTCACGGAACACTTATACGACAGCACAGGTATGACTACCTTGATTCTGTCATAAAATCGTCATGGATGTACATGCATGACAGAAAATGCGACCTACTGTGATAAACACGTATCATCACATAAGTGTATTTTTTTTGTAGTGCAAGTATTATCAGCTGTGTTGTCAATTCAACCACACCTGGAAACTTAATATCTGTAGCAAATTATTTAGTAGCAAAGTAATATGATGGTAGCGGTAACGGTAGCAAAAGTAATAGTTTTGGTTTTATAGTGATTATAACAGTGGAAACACAAAAGTAAATAAGCGAAGAACAATATGTGAAAAGCTCGTAGGCAATGGACCAGTGATGGATAATTATGTCGGATGCGATTCGTCATGCAATAGTTATAACATAGGGTGACACAGAACTAGCTCCAGTTCATCAATGTAATGTAGGCATGTATTCCGAATATAGTCATACGTGCTTATGGAAAAGAACTTGCATGGCATCTTTTGTCCTACCCTCCTGTGACAGCAGGGTCCTATTGGAAACTAGGGATATTAAGGCCTCCTTTTAATAGAGTACCGGACCAAAGCATTAACACTTAGTGAATACAAGAACTCCTCAAACTAAGTTCATCACCGGTAAGGATCCCGATTATTGTCACTTCGGGGTTCACGGATCATAACACGTAATAGGTGACTATAGACTTGCTAGATAGGATCAAGAACTCACATATATTCATGAAAACATAATAGGTTCAGATCTGAAATGATGGCACTCGAGACCTAGTGACAAGCATTAAGCATAGCAAAGTCATAGCAACATCAATCTCAGAACATAATGGATACTAGGGATCAAACCCTAACAAAACTAACTCGATTACATGATAAATCTCATCCAACCCATCACCGTCCAACAAGCCTACGATGCAATTACTCACGCACAGCGGTGAGCATCATGAAATTGGTGATGGAGGAAGATTGATGATGACGATGGCGACGGATTCCCCTCTTTGGAGCCCCGAACAAACTCCAGATTAGCCCTCCTGAGAGAGATTAGGGCTTGGCGGCAACTCTGTATCGTAAAACGCGATGAATCCTTCTCCCTGATTTTTTCTCCCTGAACATGAATATATGGAGTTGGAGTTGAGGTCGGTGGAGCACCAGGGGGCCCACGAGGCAGGGGGCGTGCCCAGCGGGTAGGCATGCCCCCACCCTCGTGGACAGGGTGTGGCCCCCCTGGCCTTGACACTTTTGCCAGTATTTTTTATATATTCCAAAAATATTCTCCGTTGATTTTCAAGACATTCCGAGAACTTTTATTTCTGCACAAAAATAACACCATGGTAATTCTACTGAAAACAGCGTCAGTCCGGGTTAGTTCCATTCAAATCATGCAAGTTAGAGTCCAAAACAAGGGCAAAAGTGTTTGGAAATGTAGATACGATGGAGACGTATCACCTGCTTTGTGGTGGATTGGCCTCAAGGGGCTGATGATGAACTAGTACAATGGATGAACAACCTCAGGAGGTGAGGTGTTCTTAGGCTCGATGAGCTGGTGTGGTGGTCAGGGTGGAATGGATCCTTCCCCCTTTATGGTGGTGGATAGCTCCTATTTATAGTGGCCTTGGTCCTCTTCCCAAATGTAGCCGGGAAGGGATTCCACAACGGCCAAATTTGAAGGGAGACAACTAGTACAAGTTATCCTGACAAAAGTAGTCTTCGCTTGCAAAAGCTCCTGGTCGTGACGCCGCGGTGGGTTCCGCGATGACCTCCGTCCTGGCGGTCTTGGTCTTGTTGCACCAAAATGGAAACCTTTGCTTGATGCCTCGAGACTCCGCGCCCGCGCTTGCCTCCTTAGCACCAAAGAGGAAACTGGTACACTGCGACTGCTGGCGCCCGCCTGGCCTTGGTCGTCATGGCCCACGTCATATGAACCTCGTGAGGTGCACCTTGCATTGATATCTCCGCTCCTCGACCAGCCTGGGGAGGCTGCCCCCAGGGATGTCTTATTATCGCCCGCCTCGCGAGCCTTGGCCCCTCGCGAGGGTCTTGAGCTGTCGATGCTGAAGCTGGGTTGTACTGGGCCATTGCTAGAGCCATGTCGTGGGCCGCAGGCAGGCAAGACTGGGTACCCCCATTCCTAGGACGCCGACAGTAGCCCCCGGGCCCAAGGCGCGCTCGTACTTGGCTTCGAGGCGAAGCCAAAGGGCAAGTGCGGAGCGCCGTGGGCCCCGACCGCCTGCGGCCTTGGTCGACGTGTGGCAATTGATGGGACGTGGGCGCCTCTGCTTCCCCATGCTGCCTCGGAAACCATTTGACTTGACAAGACTCCACTGCATGCAGAGAAACCATCATTACGCGGGATCATGGAGGCCGGTGGTTGGCCTCCCTCCTACTATAAATAAGTAGAGGGGCGGAGCCCCCCGTTTGCTCATCTCTATCTTCTCGCAGTCCGCTTCTTCTTCTTCTTTCATGTTTCTCCGCCTTGCTGTAGCTCCCATGGCGCCGATCAGGAGGTTCTTTATGGCGAAAAAGGGCAAGGCCCCTCGGGAGGAGCCTAAACCACTTCTGCCGAAGAAAAGGTTCAGCCGCCCTCGCGATGCCGGGGAGAGGCAGGAGGTGACGCGGCCCTGGTACGAGCGACCACCGCCTGGCTTCCCGCTCCCTCTATATGCCCGCACGCAGGGCTCCGGAGAGGGCAACAACGCCTAGTGCTGCGCAGGCCATAACCACGATGGCTAGGCTGAGGCTATGCAACCGGCCGGCCCGTGAACACACATCAGGGGCTCCTTACGTGAGTTCGTGATATGGGCGGCAATGCCACCACGCACTTGGATCCGGTCCCCGTAGTTCTTCCTTGAGGAGATGCCGCCGAGGGGGGCGCTCGAGTTGTGGCTACAGCATGCCGGGTGCTGAAGCATGGCCATGGGGCGGAGGTCGAGGCCGTCCCTTCGGGCGGCATCTTCATGACCCGAGGATGGTGTCGGATTACGGGTTCTAGCAAACCCTTGAGGTTTGAACTCTGGGGTGTGCACAAAGATCTCTCTCCCCCTAGCTCATGCTCTCTCCATGATCTCAAAGGCTAGCTCGCCGAACCTGAGGAACAAGAGACACAAGATTTTATACTAGTTCGGGCCACCGATGTGGTGTAATACTTTACTCCAGTGTGGTGTGGTGGATTGCCTTGCAAGATGGGAATGAACAAGTACAAGTTAAGAAGAACCTCCTGAGGAGAGGCGTTCTCGAGCTCGATAAGCTTGTGTGGTTGCCTTGGTGGAATGGATCCAGTCCAAGATGAGTTCTCCCCCCTTCTATGGTGGTGGCTAGTCCTATTTATAGAGGCCCTGGTCCTCTTCCCTAATATTAGGCGGGAAGGGATCCCCCAACGGACAATTTGAAGGGCGACAACTAGTACAAGCTATCCTGACAAAAGGTGGTCTTCGCCTGGCAAAGGCTCTAGTGGTGACGCCGTCGTGGGCTCCATGGTGACCTCCGTCCTGCCGTCCTGCTGGTCTTGTTCTCGTTGCACTGATATGAAAACCTTTGCCTGATGCCTCGGGAATCCTCGCCTGCACCTGCCTCTTTAGCACCAAAGTGGAAACTGGTACTCTGTGCCCGCTGGCGCCCTCCTGGCCTTGGTCGTCATGGCTCACGTCATGAAAACCTCACGAGGTGCCCCTTGCCTTGATTTCTCCGCTCCTCGTGAGCCAAGCTAGTGGGTTGCCCCTGAGGAGGTCTTGTGTCGTCTGCCTCGCAAGGGTCTTGAGTGTTTGCTGATGAAGTTGGGTCGTACCAGGACGTTAGAGGAGCCACGCCCTGGGCCGCAGGCAGGCAAGTCTGGGTACCCCCGTTCCCAGGACGCCGAAAGTAGCCCTCGGGCCCAAGGAGCATTCAGACTTGGCTTCGCAGCGAAGCCAAGGGTCAAGTGGGGAGCACCGCGGGCCCCAACAGCCCACGGCCTAGATTGACCCGTGGCGGTTGACGAGACTTGGGCGCCTCCACTTCCCCACGCAGCCGCGATTTCCGTCTGGCTAAGCAGCCACTGCCGCCTACACAGCTCCACTTCCATTACAGGCAACACGCTTCATAGCTCCTTCATATCCTGGAAGATTGTAGGTCCCCTCCCCCAGTCCGATCATGGCACCAACTCTCCCCGCCGCTATGGTACCAAGCCGAAAGAAGAAGGGAAAGAAGGAGTCTCGTACCTTGGCCCCTATGCCGTTGGTCTTCGAGCCCGCCATCGAGTGGTCAGTGGTGCTCAACCGGGAAGCGATGGACAAGGTGCGCCCAGCGCTCACCGCTGATTCCAATGAGTGGGGGCGATGGTGGCTTGGCCTGCCTCCCGCGCTGCAATCGACAGGACGGCCACCGAGGTCCCCATCCATCTTCATGCCCTCTGGGCTGGCCTGATCCCTTCCTTCTCCGATTTCTTCAATGCGGTGCCATCGCATTATCAGATAAATGCGCTACACCTCGATCCCCAATCCATCATCCTCCTTGCCGTCTTCGCCTTTGTTTGCGAAGCCATGGAGGGTATTTCTCCTTCCGTGGCCTTGCTTCGCCACTTCTTCTCACTACATTTGACCGATGCCCTCCAGCGCTCGGGGTGCGTATCCCTTCAGGCTGTTGCAGCGACGGCCGGCTTAGGGATCGATTTCGAGCTTTCGCCAGTCGTCGAAGGCTTTCAGAGGCGGTGGGTGTTCGTGGATGTTGGTGTGCGTAGCCCCCTACTGATGCTCCCGTAGATTTCGGCTGCTTCGAGCTCTGGTTGGGGGCACACGAAGCTCACCGATCGGCGGCTCGCCCACGTCTGGCTCCGGCTGCCAGGTTGAAAGGCCTCGGGGTGACAATGCCCATGGTGGGGAAGGAGTTCATCCGGTGTCGCATTGCTCCGCTTCAGCGCCACTCCTGGCAGATGTGGACCTTCTCCGGCTACAGGGACCGCATGAGGCTTCAGGCGCCGACTCTTCCCCCTGAGGTGCGGAGCATGGTGCTTGAGGTCCTGACTGGCGACCCGACGCCAGCCGACCTGCCGGAGGAGTGCTGCCTCCTGTACTGCTTCTCAAACAAGGTGGAGTTTGTGAAGCAGATGCCCCTCTTCGACGAATGGGGGCTGCGCCCAGCTGGCCTTGAAGGGTCTCGTGAGAGTCCTGTCTTCGTGGCCCCCTTGCCCGCCGCTGGCGCGGTGGTCTCCTCGGAAGTGGGCACAGGGGGGCGACCACCGTCGGCCGCTGGCGGCGCGGCTGCTGAGGAACCGACGCCGCTCGGGGCTCCTGAAGGGTCGTTCCACGGGCCCCTGAAGAGCCATCTTGAGGAACCGGTCGGAGGGACGACGTAGCCCGATGCTCTTGAGGTGAAGCCCCCGAGGCCCCGGCGAGCCGCTGCGAGGTGGGCGCCAAGGTCTCCATGCGGTCCAACACCCCTCAGGTCGCCTCCTCAGGAGTCGCACCAGCCGCGCCCGGCGATGGTGATCACACCCAGGGTCGGCTAGCTCCGACCCAACTTCAACATGCTCCGGAAGAGGAAGGGGTCTCCAAGCTACAATGGTGATGCCTTACGGCCATTGAAACAGAGGAAGTACATTGCCATAGATGGGTGAGTACCTTATATTTGTAATTTCTCGAGTACCGCTTCCCCTCCTGACCGCGGTTCCTCAGGGTCCCTTCTGGTAAGGCGACGAAGTCTCCCGAGAAGCAGCCTCCTCCTGCCTCGAGTCCTCTGCTGACCTTGAGCGCCCCAAGCCAGCCTGCTGCACTTGGCGCGAGGTCGGTCGGAGAGGCAAGCACGCTGGCTTGGCGTCTTGACCCCGTGTTCTTGTCATCCGTCCTTCACGGCCTTGCTTGGGATGCGGAAAGTGTTCCAAGGGCTCCTCCTCTGGTTATTTACCGTGGCTGGGTGGCCTCGGCTCTGGCCTCTCCTTCGGGTAATGATCCTCCACCCCTTCGGGCCACCGACGGGGCCCGAAGGGCGACTGGAAAGGCGCCGGCCTCCATCCCCTTACTGGAAGGAGGCGATCCACCTCGAACCTCTTCAACGAATCCCGGTGTGGAGGACGGACCCGGTCGTGCATTTGAGCTTGCGCATAGGCGGGGTCCTGTCCGTCACGAGCTCTTCCAGGAAGCAATGGGTGCATTGAGCCGGCTTGGGGAATAGCTCATGGACGTCGATGCCCGCCTTGAAACTAAGGGTCTTCGGCTAGTGGATGAATGGCGTCAATTGAAGGTGGCCATCAACCTCAGGTGCCTCTAGCATGAGCACGCGAACGCGAAAGCCGAGGCATCCCTCGTAACCTCGCGCGAGGCCAGCGCCAGAGCCTTGGAGGAGGCCAGGGAGGCAGACCACCTCCGCGAGGTCACCGAGAAGCACAGGCAGGAGCTCTAGGCCCTGAATGCCTCCCTAGAGTAGCAAGTGGAGGCGCGTAGAGCTACCCTGGCATCGATGAAGTGGGCGTCGTCCAACGAGGAGGAGATCTTGAAGCACGAGGAAGCGCAAATGCTGGAGACCACAGAGCGCAGCCTCGAGCTTGAGCGGTTGGAGACGAGGGAGCATTAGGTTGCTCAGGCGGAAGATGCCGCCAGCGCATGTGAGGCCAGGATCCAGGAGGAAGTGGACCGTAGGGTGGCGGAGGCTCACGCTGATCTTGCCAATAGGTATGACTTGAAGCTGAAGCTCGTGGAAGCCGAAGCTGAGGGTAGGACCACCACCCTCACGTCAAGGTTGGCTGAGGCAGAGTAGCGCAAGAAGGCCGCTGGAGCTGCCTTGATCTCTGTGTAGGCTGAGTTGGCCTCCGCCCATGCTGAGCTGCTCCCGCTTCAGTAGCGAGTTACCGCTGCTGAGTCCCTCGCGCACCAGAGCGGGGAGGAGGCGATCTGCCGATAGACGTTGTAGCGCGAGCACACCCCCATGCTCCGAAACGTCAGGACAAGGGCCAACCAGGCGCTGGGCGCCATTTGTGATGAACACGCCCCTCATCCCCATGCAGAATACTATGCCGGCCACTTCCGCTTCTTCACTGATGTCATGACGCGCCTGGAGAACTGGGCTGAGAGGGCTCATGAGCTTGTCAAGGAGAAGAGCTGAGGCCTCCTCGGGCATGCGTTTTCCCGCATTTTCAGCCATCTCCAGAATATCAATCCTGACTTTGACTTTGATGCCGCCATCGCCCCGGTGCCCGAGGTCATCCGGGACAACCTAGCACGCTGGGTGGACGACAATGTGGATGCTCTTGTTAGGGCCTTCACCTCTAAGGACGAAATGGTGGTGGTCGTGGCGGACGAGGGCGGCGCAGTTGACGATGGTGAAGATAGTGTCACCGACAGTGATAGTGGTGCCAGCGACGTGCCTGAGAGCGACCCGGAGGATGCGGCGAGCGACATGTCCGACTGAGCCCGCGCTCCTTTGTTTTGAACCTGCATGCAAACGCTTGGGCACGGCCCCTCAGGATGTAAGAGCATTTTGGGGAGGGGGAGCCCCTCATGTAAACAGACTACCATTTTATTTCTTAAGCCAGATTTGAGACGCGCTTTTGTGAGCCCACAAGTTCTTCCATAGGCTTGCGACCATAACTTACCTCAGTGTAGGCGGGCCTGGGATTGGTTTTGTAGTTGCCGATGTGTATTTCTCCCGAGGGGAGTCCTTCATGGGCTCGCAAGGTTTTGGGCTTCTGTGGAGCCTGCTAGTCCGCTCGAGAGGGCCTCGCGAGAAGCGAATGTCAGATCATGATAAGGTGCGCGCGCGGCGCGTGCATGTCACGCCCAGCCCCCGCTCGCGAGGTGCTCGAAAAGGGGGGGGGTAGCAGACGCAAATCTCAAAACAAGGCACAAAATCCAGAAAACTCAGAAATCAACACGAATGAGAAAAGGTGCCCCCATGCTTGCCAATGAAAATACAATCTCAAGTTCAAATCCGAAAAGCGACAAATCGAGCTATAGAGAAAAGGGGTTGAAAGCAAATGGCCGCGTCCGGCACCTAGCTAGTCTTCTTGTCTTCTCACCAATGCGGAGCTAAGTGCTTTCACTGGCCGTGAGCATAGTCATTGGGGGACAGTGTCGACGGCCAGCACGGAGCATGGTGCTTCCACTGGGACGTGGGCGGGAGCCCACGAGTCCCGAGGGCGGCTCTCCAGAGACTCTTGGGTGTGTACAACCCCACTCATTATTACGTGATAGTGTCACGGGCAGAGACCTTCATAGGCATGAGCCTTGCTTCATATCGCCAGATGAGGGCCCCGCCCTGCACCGACCTCGACCACCGTTGGGGCGTCCGGAAACTAAGACGATGCCAAGGGGCAAAGGGGACGCTAGAGGCGACCTCGATGACCACGGGCCCTCTTTCGGGGGAAGGACACGCCGGCGCCTCCACGGCAGAGGACCTACCTCCGGGCAACGCCTTGCTCCATTCGACACGGGGGAGGGTCTTGCTCCAGACCTCTCCCGTGCAGCCCCCAGCGCATTGCCCCCGGTTGGAGCGGGGCCACAGCGCCGGGGTCACCGTCCGCCGTAGTGGCCTGGTTGCTACCTCTTGAGCACTGCGTTGGTTTTCCCCGAAGAGGAAGGGATGATGCAGCAAAGTAGCGCAAGTATTTCCCTCAGTTTTTGAGAACCAAGGTATCAATCCAGTAGGAGGCTACGCGCGAGTCCCTCGTACCTGCACAAAACAAATAAATCCTCGCAACCAACGCAAATAGGGGTTGTCAATCCCTATAAGGCCACTTATGAGAGTGAGATCTGATAGATATGATAAGATAATATTTTTGGTATTTTTATGATAGAAGATGCAAAATAAAATAAAGGCAAAGTAAATAGCAAAGGAAATAACTAAGTAGTAGGAGATCAATAATATAAAGATAGACCCGGGGGCCATAGGTTTCACTAGTGGCTTCTCTCGAGAGCATAAGTATTCTATGGTGAGTGAACAAATTACTGTTGAGCAATTGACAGAATTGAGCATAGTTATGAGAATATCTAGGTATGATCATGTATATAGGCATCACGTCCGAGACAAGTAGACCGACTCCTGCCTGCATCTACTACTATTACTCCACTCATCGGCCGCTATCCAACATGCATCTAGAGTATAAGTTAAAAACAGAGTAGCGCCTTAAGCAAGATGACATGATGTAGAGGGATGGACTCATGCAATATGAAGAAAACCCCATCTTGTTATCCTCGATGGCAACAATACAATACGTGCCTTGCTGCCCTTACTGTCACCGGGAAAGGACACCGCAAGATTGAACCCAAAGCTAAGCACTTCTCCCATTGCAATAAAGATCAATCTAGTAGGCCAAACCAAACTGATAATTCAAAGAGACTTGCAAAGATAACCAATCATACATAAAAGAATTCAGAGAAGATTCAAATATTATTCATAGATAGACTTGATCATAAACCCACAATTCATCATTCTCAACAAACACACCACAAAAAGAAGATTACATCGAATAGTTCTCCACAAGAGAGGGGGAGAACATTGTATTTAGATCCAAAAAGAGAGAAGAAGCCATCTAGCTACTAACTATGGGCCCGTAGGTCTGAAGTAAACTACTCACACTTCATCGGAGAGGCTATGGTGTTGATGTAGAAGCCCTCTGTGATCGATGCCCCCTCCGGCGGAGCTCCGGAACAGGCCCCAAGATGGGATCTCGTGGATACAGAAAGTTACGGTGGTGGAATTAGGGTTTTGGCTCCGTATCTGATCGTTTGGGGGTACGTGGATATATATAGGAGGAAGGAGTATGTCGGTGGAGCAACAGGGGGCCCACGAGGGTGGAGGGTGCGCCTAGGGCAGGCAGGCACGCCCCCTACCTTGTGGCCTCTTGTTTCTTTTCTTGACGTAGGGTCCAAGTCTCCCGGGTATTGTTCGCTGAGAGAATCACGTTCCTGAAGGTTTCATTCCGTTTGGACTCCGTTTGACATTCCTTTTCTTCGAAACCCTAAAACAGGCAAAAACAAGGATTCTGGGCTGGGCCTACGGTTAATAGGTTAGTCCCAAAAATAATATAAAAGTGGATAATAAAGCCCAATAATGTCCAAAACAGTAGATAACATAGCATGGAGCAATCAAAAATTATAGATACGTTGGAGACGTATCAAGCATCCCCAAGCCTAATTCCTGCTCGTCCTCGAGTAGGTAAATGATAAAAACAGAATTTTTGATGCGGAGTGCTACTTGGCATAATTTTAATGTAATTCTTCTTAATTGTGGTAAGAATATTCAGATCCGAAAGATTCAAGACAAAAGTTCATATTGACATTAAAATAATAATACTTCAAGCATACTAACAAAGCAATTATGTCTTCTCAAAATAACATGGCTAAAGAAAGTTATCCCTACAAAATCATATAGTCTAGCTATGTTCTATCTTCAGCACACAAAATATTTAAATCACGCACAACCCCAATGACAAGCCAAGCAATTGTTTCATACTTTTGACATTCTCAAAACTTTTTCAATCTTCACGCAATACATGAGTGTGAGCCATGGATATAGCACTATAGGTGGAATAGAGTAGTGGTTGTGGAGAAGACAAAAAGGGAGAAGATAGTCTCACATCAACTAGGTGTATCAACGGGCTATGGAGATGCCCATCAATAGATATCAATGTGAGTGAGTAGGGATTGCCATGCAACAGATGCACTAGAGTTATAAGTATATGAAATCTCAAAAAGAAACTAAGTGGGTGTGCATCCTACTTGCTTGCTCATTAAGACCTAGGGCATTTTGAGGAAGCCCATCACTGGAATATACAAGCCAAGTTCTATAATGAAAGATTCCCACTAGTATATGAAAGTGATAACATGAGAGACTCTCTACTATGAAGATCATGGTGCTACTTTGAAGCACAAGTGTGGAAAAAGGATAGTAACATTGTCCCTTCTCTCTTTTTCTCTCATTTTTTATTTGGGCCTTTTCTCTTTTTTGGCGTCTTTTCTTTCCCCTTTTTTTTCGTCCGGAGTCTCATCCCGACTTGTGGGGGAATAATAGTCTCCATCATCCTTTCCTCACCGGGACAATGCTCTAATAATGATGATCATCACACTTTTATTTTTCTTACAACTCAACAATTACAACTTGATACTTAGAACAAAATATGACTCTATATGAATGCCTCTGGCGGTGTACCGGGATATGCAATGACTCATGAGTGACATGTATGAAAGAATTATGAATTGTGGCTTTTCCACAAATACGATGTCAACTACATGATCATGCTAAGAAATATGAAAATGATGGAGTGTGTCATAATAAATGGAACGGTGCAAAGTTGCATGGCAATATATCTCGGAATGGCTATGGAAATGCCATAATAGGTAGGTATGGTGGTTGTTTTGAGGAAGGTATATGGTGGGTGTATGATACCGGTGAAAGGTGCGCGGTATTAGAGAGGCTAGCAAAGGTGGAAGGGTGAGAGTGCGTATAATCCATGGACTCAACATTAGTCACAAAGAACTCATATACATATTGCAAAAATCTACAAGTTATCAAATCAAAGTATTACGCGCATGCTCCTAGGGGGATAGGTTTGTAGGAAAAGACCATCGCTCGTCCCCGACCCCCACTCATAAGGAAGGCAATCAAAAAATAAATCATGCTGCGACTTCATCACATAATGGTTCACCATACGTGCATGCTACGGGAATCACAAGCTTCAACACAAGTATTTCCCAAATTCACAACTACTCAACTAGCATGACTTTAATATCACCATCTTCATGTCTCAAAACAATTATCAAGTATCAAACTTATCATAGTGTTCAACACACTCATAAGAGAATTCTAATTCTAGAATACCTAGCATATTAGGATTTTAAGCAAATTACCATGCTATTAAGACTCTCAAAATAATCTAAGTGAAGCATGAGAGATCCATAGTTTCTATAAAACAAATCCACCACCGTGTTCTAAAAGATATAAGTGAAGTACTAGAGCAAAATTATATAACTCAAAAGATATAAGCGAAGCACATAGAGTATTCTAACAAATTGTAAATCATGTATGGATCTCTCAAAAGGCATGTACAGCAAGGACGATTGTGGTAAACTAACAATCAAAGACTCAAATAATACAAGACGCTCCAAGCAAAACACATATCATGTGGCAAATAAAAATATAGCTCCAAGTAAAGTTACCGATAGAAGTAGACGAAAGAGGGGATGCCTTCTGGGCATCCCCAAGCTTTGGCTTTTAGGTGTACTTAGATTATCTTGGGGGTGCCATGGGCATCCCCAAGCTTAGGCTCTTGCCAGTCCTTGTTCCATAATCCATCAAATCTCTACCCAAAACTTGAAAACTTCACAACACAAAACTTAAAGTAGAAAATCTTGTGAGCTCCGTTAGCGAAAGAAAATAAAAGACCACTTCAAGGTACTGTAATGAACTCATTCTTTATTTATATTGGTGTTATACCTACTGTATTCCAACTTCTCTATGGTTTATAAACTATTTTACTAGCCATAGATTCATCAAAATAAGCAAACAACACACGAAAAACAGAATCTGTCAAAAACAGAACGGTCTGTAGTAATATGTAGCTAGCGCAAAATTTGGAACCCCAAAAATTCTAAAATAAATTGCTGGAAGTGAGTAATTTATATATTAATCTTCTGCAAACATAATTAACTAAATAGCACTTTCCATATAAAAATGGCAGTAGTTATCCTGAGCTCTAAAGTTTCTGTTTTTACAGCAAGTTCAACAAAACTTTCCCCAAGTCTTCCAAACGGTTCTACTTGGCACAAACACTACTTAAACACAAAAAACACAACCAAAACAGAGGCTAGATAAATTGTTTATTACTAAACAGGATCAAAAAGAAAGGAATAAAAATAAAATTGGGTTGCCTCCCAACAAGCGCTATCGTTTAACGCCCCTAGCTAGGCATAACAAGCAAGAATAGATCTAGGTATTGACATCTTTGGTAGGCAATTCTTCAATGAGGCATCTACCATCTTTAGGAATTTATTTCTTTTTATTAACTATCAAACTTTTAGGCAAAAGATCGAGAAATTCATTTGTAACAAATGGTTCCTTAATGATCGCAAAAAGATTGGGATGAATACTTATAGATTTGAGATCCGCATTTTCCTTACTAGATGATTCACCCTTATTTTTAGGAATGTACATAAGCTTGGCAACTTTAGTGGAAGGACTTGGAGTATTATTTACAGAAGAAAAAGCGGTTCCCAAGTTGGTAATAATATTCTCAAGTTTATCGATCCTAACGGAATCGTGATTTAGTTTCTCATTAACTATGGGTTCCTTTTCTTTAATATCTTTCAAAGTAACTTCTACTTTAGATCCATATTGAGAGATTCGGCTGTGGATCTTTTTATCCAAATTTTCAATTAACTCTACGATAGCAACCTTATTTTCAATAATCTCAAGCCTTTGCATTACATGCTCTAAAGTTAATATAGTTCCATTAACCAAGAGAGGGGTGAGCCAAATAAATCTAATGTAGCATTATAAGAATCAAAAGTATGGCTACCCAAAAAGTTCCCTCCGGTAATAGTATCAAGAACATAACGGTGCCAAGGAGTAATGCCTACATAAAAATTGCGAAGGAGAACAGAAGTAGATTGCTTCCTAGTAGATCTATTTTGAGCATTGCAAATTCTATACCAAGCATCTTTTAGATTTTGTCCCTCCCTTTGCTTAAAATTTAGAATTTCATTCTCAGGAGATAACGGAGAAGATAAGGGGCTAGCCATAACGACAAGCAAACAAACTAACACACAAGCAAACAAAAAGCAAGCGTGCAAAAAGAGGCAAATAGAGAGGGAGGATAGAGAGAGAGGGTGAATAAAACGGCAAGGGTGAAGTGGGGGGAGAGGAAAACGAGAGGCAAATGGCAAATAATGTAATGCGGGAGATAAAGGTATGTGATGGGTACTTGGTATGTTGACTTTTGCGTAGACCTCCCCGGCAACGGCGCCAGAAATCCTTCTTGCTACCTCCTGAGCACTGCGTTGCTTTTCCCCAAAGAGGAAGGGATGATGCAGCAAAGTAGCATAACTATTTCCCTCGTACCTGCACAAAACAATTAAATCATCGCAACCAACGCAAATAGGGGTTTTCAATCCCTATAAGGCCACTTACGAGAGTGAGATCTGATAGATATGATAAGATAATATTATTGGTATTTTTATGATAGAAGATGCAAAATAAAATAAAGACAAAGTAAATAGCAAAGGAAATAACTAAGTAGTAGGAGATCAATATGATAAAGATAGACCCGGGGCCATAGGTTTCACTAGTGGCTTCTCTCGAGAGCATATGTATTCTACGGTGGGTAAGCAAATTACTGTTGAGCAATTGACAAAATTGAGCATAGTTATGAGAATATCTAGGTATGATCATGTATATAGGCATCACGTCCGAGACAAGTAGACCGACTCTTGCCGGCATCTACTACTATTACTCCACTCATCGACCGCTATCCAGCATGCATCTAGAGTATTAAGTTAAAAATAGAGTAACGCCTTAAGCAAGATGACATGATGTAGAGGGATGGACTCATGCAATTGATACGCCTCCAACGTATCTATAATTTTTGATTGCTCCATGCTATATTATCTACTATTTTGGACTATATTGGGCTTTATTTTCCACTTTTATATTATTTTTGGGACTAACCTATTAACAGGAGGCCCAGCCCAGAATTCCTATTTTTTGCCTATTTCAGTGTTTCGGATAAACGGAATATCAAATGGAGTCCAAACAGAATAAAATCTTCGGGAACGTGATTTTCTCAACGAACGTGATCCAGGAGACTTGGACCCTACTGCAAGGGATCAAAGAGGTGGTCACGAGGGTGGGGGGGGCACTAGGGCCCGCCCCCTGCCTCGTGGGCCCCTCGGTGCTCCACCGACGTACTCCTTCCTCCTATATATACACACGTACCCCCAAATGATCAGAACATGAGCCAAAAACCTAATTCCACCACCGCAACTTTCTGTATCCATGAGATCCCATCTTGGGGCCTATTCCGGAGCTCCGCCGGAAGAGGGTCGTCATCACGGAGGGCTTCTACATCATCCTAGCCTCTCCGATGAAGTGTGAGTAGTTTACCTCAGACCTTCGGGTCCATAGTTAGTAGCTAGATGGCTTCTTCTCTCTCTTTGAATCTCAATACAAAGTTCTTCCCCCTCTCTTGTGGAGATCTATTCGATGTAATCTTCTTTTTGCGGTGTGTTTGTTGAGACCGATGAATTGTGGGTTTATGATCAAGTCTATCTATGAATAATATTTGAATCTTCTCTGAATTCTTTTATGCATGATTGGTTATCTTTGCAAGTCTCTTCGAATTATCCGTTTGGTTTGGCCAACTAGATTGGTAGTTCTTGCCATGGGAGAAGTGCTTAGCTTTGGGTTCGATCTTGCGGTGTCCTTACCCAGTGACAAAAGGGGCAGCAAGGCACGTATTGTATCATTGCCATCGAGGATAACAAGATGGGGTTTATTTCATATTGCATGAATTTATCTCTCTAGATCATGTCATCTTGCTTAAGGCGTTACTCTGTTTTTAACTTAATACTCTAGATGCATGCTGGATAGCGGTCGATGAGTGGAGTAATAGTAGTAGATGTAGAATCGTTTCGATCTACTTGTCACGGACGTGATGCCTATATACATGATCATGCCTAGATATTCTCATAATTATGCACAATTCTATCAATTGCTCAATAGTAATTTGTTCACCCACCGTAGAATACTTATGCTCTTGAGAGAAGCCACTAGTGAATCCTATGGCCCCCGGGTCTATTCTCATCACATTAATCTCCATCACTTTTATATTGTTTTGCTATTTACTTTGCTTTTACTTTTTACTTTGCATCTTTATATAAAAAATACCAAAAATATTCTATCTATCAGATCTCACTCTTGTAAGTGACCGTGAAGGGCTTGCCAACCCCTAATCGCGTTGGTTGCGAGTAGCTATCGCTTTGTGCAGGTACGGGGGACTTGAGCATGGAATCCTACTGGATTGATACCTTGGTTCTCAAAAACTATGGGAAATACTTACGCTACTCTGCTGCATCATCCCTTCCTCTTCGGGGAAAACCAACGCAAGCTCAGGACGTAGCAAGAAGGATTTCTGGCGCCGTTGCCGGGGAGTCTACGCAAAAAGTCAATATACCAAGTACCCATCACAATCCCTATCTCTCGCATTATGTTATTTGCCATTTGCCTCTCGTTTTCCTCTCCCCCAAATTCACCCTTGCCGTTTATTCGCCCTCTCTCTCCCTATCCTCCCTCTCTATTTGCCTCTTTTTGGCCGTTGACTTTTTGTTTGCTCGTGTGTTAGATTGCTTGCTTGTCGCGATGGCTCAAGATACTACTAAATTGTGTGACTTCACCAATACCAATAATAATGATTTCCTTAGCACTCCGATTGCTCCTCTTACCGATGCTGAATCTTGTGAAATTAATACTGCTTTGTTGAATCTTGTTATGAAAGATCAATTCGCTGGCCTTCCTAGTGAAGATGCCGCTACTCATTTGAATAGCTTCGTTGATTTATGTGATATGCAAAAGAAAAAAGATGTCAATAATGATGTCGTCAAATTGAAGCTATTTCCTTTTTCTCTTAGAGATCGTGCTAAAGCTTGGTTTTTGTCTTTGCCTAAGAATATTATTGATTCATGGAACAAATGCAAAGATTCTTTTATCTCTAAGTATTTTCCTCCCGCTAAGACCATCTCTCTTAGAAACGATATAATGAACTTTAAACAACTTGATTATGAACATGTTGCACAAGCTTGGGAGAGAATGAAATTAATGATACGAAATTTCCCTACTCATGGTTTGAATTTGTGGATGATTATACATATGCCGGATTGAATTTTGCTTCTAGAAATCTTTTAGATTCGGCCGCGGGAGGCACTTTTATGGAAATCACTTTAGGAGATGCTACTAAACTCCTAGATAATATTATGGTTAATTATTCTCAATGGCATACTGAAAGAACTTCTAATAAGAAAGTGCATGCGATAGAAGAAATTAATGTATTGAGTGGAAAGATGGATGAACTTATGAAATTATTTGCTACTAAGAGTGGTTCTTCTGATACTAATGATATGCCTTTGCCTACTTTGATTTAGAATAATAATGAATCTATGGATGTGAATTTTGTTGGTAGATATAATTTTGGTAACAACGCTTATAGAGGGAATTTTAATCCTAGGCCATATCCTAGTAATCCTTCTAATAATTATGGGAATTCCTACAACAACTCTTATGGACATTATAATAAGATGTCCTTAGATTTTGAATCTAATATTAAAGAATTTATTTCTTTGCAAAATAATTTTAATGCTATGATTGAAGAAAAATTGCTTAAGATTGATGATTTGGCTAGGAACGTTGATAGAATTGCTCTTGATGTTGATGCTTTGAAACTTAGATCTATTCCACCTAAGCATGATATTAATGAGTCTCTAAAAGCCATGAGAATTTCAATTTATGAGTGTAAGGAAAGAACCGCTAGGATGCGTGCTTCCAAAGATGCCTTTATTAAAGCGTGTTCTTCCAATTCCTATGAAAATCAAGATGAAGATCTAAAAGTTATTGATATGTCTCCAATTAAATCTTTATTTTGCAATATGAATCTTGATGAAGCTGAATATGATCTTCCTTTACCTAGAAGGCGTTCTAAAAATTCGGAGTGTTTAGATCTTAATGATGAAATTGATGAAAGTGGGATTGAAAGAAATAAAAATCTAGATGTTGCTAAACCCACTATATTGGATTTCAAGGAATTTAATTATGAAAATTTCTCTTTGATTGATTGTATTTCCTTGTTGCAATCCGTGCTAAATTCTCCACATGCTTATAGTCAAAATAAAGCCTTCACCGAACATATTGTTGATGCCTTGATGCAATCTTATGAAGAAAAACTTGAGTTGAAAGTTTCTATCCCTAGAAAACTCTATGATGAGTGGGAACCAACTATTAAAATTAAAATTAAAGATCATGATTTTTATGCTTTGTGTGATTTGGGTGCTAGTGTCTCTACTATTCCCAAGACTTTGTGTGATTTACTAGATTTCCATAATTTTGATGATTGCTCTCTAAACTTGCATCTTGCGGATTCCAATATTAAGAAACCTATGGGAAGAATTAATGATGTTCTTATTGTTTCAAATAGGAATTATGTACCCGTAGATTTCATTGTTCTTGATATAGATTGCAATCCTTCTTGCCGTATTATTCTTGGTAGACCTTTCCTTAGAACGGTTGGTGTGATTATTGATATGAAGGAAGGGAATATTAGATTTCAATTTCCATTAAAATAGGGCATGGAACACTTTCCAAGAAATAAAATAAAATTACCATATGAAACTATCATGAGAGCCACTTATGGATTGCCTACCAAAGATGGCAATACCTAGATCTATTCTTGCTCGTTATGCCTAGCTAGGGGCGTTAAACGATAGCGCTTGTTGGGAGGCAACCCAATTTTATTTTTATTCCTTGCTTTTTGCTCCTGTTTAGTAATAAATAAATTATTTAGCCTGTTTTTTGGTTGTGTTTTTTGTTTTTAATTAGTGTTTGTGCCAAGTAGAACCGTTGGGAAGACTTGGGAAAGTCTTGTTGAACTTGCTGTAAAAAACAGAAACTTTAGCGCTCAGGAGAACTGCTGTCATTTTTATTTTAAGAGTGATATTTAGTTAATTCCTTTTGAAGATGATTAATAGATAAATTACTCACGTCCAGAAATTTATTTTAGAATTTTTGGGGTTCCAGATCTTGCGCTAGCTACAGATTACTACAGACCGTTCTGTTTTTGACAGATTCTGTTTTTCGTGTGTTGTTTGCTTATTTTGATGAATCTATGGCTAGTAAAATAGTTTATAATCCATAGAGAAGTTGGAATACAGTAGGTTTAACACAAATATAAATAAAGAATGAGTTCATTACAGTACCTTGAGTGGTCTTTTGTTTTCTTTCGCTAACGGAGCTCACGAGTTTTCTATTTTGAGTTTTGTGTTGTGAAGTTTTCAAGTTTTGGGTGAATTCTTTTGATGGATCATGGAACAAGGAGTGGAAAGAGCCTAAGCTTGGGGATGCCCATGGAACCCCCAAGATAATCCAAGGACACCGAAAAGTCAAAGCTTGGGGATGCCCCGGAAGGCATCCCCTCTTTCGTCCACTTCCATCGGTAATTTACTTGGAGCTATATTTTTATTCACCAACATGATATGTGTTTTGCTTGGAGCGTCTTGTATTATTCGTGTCTTTGTTTGTTAGTATGCCACAATCATCCTTGCTTTACACACCTCTTGAGAGAGCCATACATGAATTAAAATTTGATAGAATACTCTATGAGCTTCACTTATATCTTTTGAGCTAAGTAATTTTGCTCTATGTGCTTCACTTATATCTTTTGAGCTAAGTAATTTTGCTCTATGTGCTTCACTTATATCCTTTGAGCTAGATAATTTTGCTCTATGTGCTTCACATATATCTTTTGAGCGTTATAATTTTGCTCTATGTGCTTCACTTAGATCTTTTAGAGCACGGTGGTGGATATGTTTTAAAGAAACTATTGATCTCTCATGCTTCACTTAAATTAATTTGAGAGTCTCTTAATAGCATGGTAATTTGCTTAATAATAATATGCTTGGTATTCAAGATTTGTGAAACTTTCTTTTGAGTGTTTTGAATACTAAGAAAAGATTAAAGCATGATAATTGTTTTGAGATATGGAGGTGATAATATTAAAGTCATGCTAGTTGAGTAGTGAATTTAAAGAATGCTTGTGTTAAAGTTTGTGATTCCCGTAGCATGCACATATGGTGAACCATTATGTGATGAAGTCGGAGCATGATTTATTTATTGATTGTCTTCCTTATGAGTGGCGGTCGGGGACGAGCGATGGTCTTTTCCTACCAATCTATCCCCCTTGGAGCATGCGCGTAATACTTTGCTTTGATAACTTCTAAATTTTTGCAATAAGTTATGAGTTCTTAATGACTAATGTTGAGTCCATGGATTATACGCACTCCCACCCTTCCACCCTTGCTAGCCTCTCTAATACCGCGCAACTTTCGCTGGTATCATACACCTACCACATACCTTCCTCAAAACAGACACCATACCTACCTATTATGGCATTTCCATAGCCATTCCGAGATATATTGCCATGCAACTTTCCACCATCTAGTTCACCATGACACATCCATCATTGCCATATTGCTTAGCATGATCATGTAGTTGACATAGTATTTATGGCAAAGCCACCGTTCATAATTCTTTCATATTTGTCACTCGTGATTCATTGCATATCCCGGTACACTGCCGGAGGCATTCATATAGAGTCATACTTTGTTTTAGTATCGAGTTGTAATCATTGAGTTGTAAATAAATAGAAGTGTGATGATCATCATTCAATAGAGCATTGTCCCAAAAAAAAAGGAGAAATGCCAAAGAAAAAAAGGCCCAAAAAAGGGGCAATTCTACTATCCTTTTTTTCCACACTTGTGCTTCAAAGTAGCACCATGATATAGCGAGTCTCATATATTGTGCTTCAAAGTAGCACCATGTTCTTCATATAGAGAGTCTCATATGTTGTCACTTTCATATGAGCTTGGTTGGTATATTCCAATGTTATAGAACTTGGTTGGTATATTCCAATGATGGGCTTCCTCAAATTGCCCTAGGTCTTCGTGAGCAAGCAAGTTGGATGCACACCCACTAGTTTCTTTTGTTGAGCTTTCGTACATTTATAGCTCTAGTGCATCTTTTGCATGGCAATCCCTACTCACTCACATTGATATCTATTGATGGGCATCTCCATAGCCCGTTGATATGCCTAGTCGATGTGAGACTATCTTGTCCTTTTTGTCTTCTCCACAACCACCATTCTATTCCACCTATAGTGCTATATCCATGGCTCATGCTCATGTATTGCGTGAAGATTGAAAAAGTTTTGAAAAATTTAGAGTATGAAACAATTGGTTGGCTTGTCATCGGGGTTGTGCATGATTTAAATACTTTGTGTGGGGAAGATGGAGCACAGCCAGACTATATGATTTTGTAGGGATAACTTTCTTTTGCCATGTTATTTTGAGAAGACATAATTGCTTTGTTAGTATGTTTGAAGTATTATTATTTTCTATGTCAATATAAACTTTTGTCTTGAATCTTTCTAATCTGAATATTCATACAACAATTAAGAAGATTTGCATTGAAATTATGCCAAGTAGCACTCCGCATCAAAAATTCTCTTTTTATCATTTACCTACTCGAGGACGAGCAGGAATTAAGCTTGGGGATGCCTGATACGTCTCCAACGTATCTATAATTTTTGATTGCTCCATGCTATATTATCTACTGTTTTGGACTATATTGGGCTTTATTTTCCACTTTTATATTATTTTTGGGACTAACCTATTAACCGGAGGCCCAGCACAGAATTGTTGTTTTTTTGCCTATTTCAGTGTTTCGGATAAACGGAATATCAAATGGAGTCCAAACAGAATAAAATCTTCGGGAACGTGATTTTCTCAACGAACGTGATCCAGGAGACTTGGACCCTACTGCAAGGGATCAAAGAGGTGGTCACGAGGGCAGGGGGCGCCCCCCGTAGGGCGTGCCCCCTGCCTCGTGGGCCCCTCGGTGCTCCACCGACGTACTCCTTCCTCCTATATATACACACGTACCCCCAAGTGATCAGAACATGAGCCAAAAACCTAATTCCACCACCGCAACTTTCTGTATCCATGAGATCCCATCTTGGGGCCTGTTCCGGAGCTCCGCCGGAAGAGGGTCGTCATCACGGAGGGCTTCTACATCATCCTAGCCTCTCCGATGAAGTGTGAGTAGTTTACCTCAGACCTTCGGGTCCATAGTTAGTAGCTAGATGGCTTCTTCTCTCTCTTTGAATCTCAATACAAAGTTCTCCCCCCTCTCTTGTGGAGATCTATTCGATGTAATCTTCTTTTTGCGGTGTGTTTGTTGAGACCGATGAATTGTGGGTTTATGATCAAGTCTATCTATGAATAATATTTGAATCTTCTCTGAATTCTTTTATGCATGATTGGTTATCTTTGCAAGTGTCTTTGAATTATCCATTTGGTTTGGCCAACTAGATTGGTAGTTCTTGCCATGGGAGAAGTGCTTAGCTTTGGGTTCGATCTTGTGGTGTCCTTACCCAGTGACAGAAGGGGCAGCAAGGCACGTACTGGATCGTTGCCATCGAGGATAACAGGATGGGGTTTATTTCATATTGCATGAATTTATCTCTCTAGATCATGTCATCTTGCTTAAGGCGTTACTCTGTTTTTAACTTAATACTCTAGATGCATGCTGGATAGCGGTCGATGAGTGGAGTAATAGTAGTACATGTAGAATCGCTTCGATCTACTTGTCACGGACGTGATGCCTATATACATGTTCATGCCTAGATATTCTCATAATTATGGACAATTCTATCAATTGCTCAACAGTAATTTGTTCACCCACCGTAGAATACTTATGCTCTTGAGAGAAGCCACTAGTGAAACCTATGGCCCCTGGGTCTATTCTCATCATATTAATCTCCATCACTTTTATATTGTTTTGCTATTTACTTTGCTTTTACTTTTTTACTTTGCATCTTTATATCAAAAATACCAAAAATATTCTATCTATCAGATCTCACTCTTGTAAGTGACCATGAAAGGCTTGACAACCCCTAATCGCGTTGGTTGCGAGTAGCCATCGCTTTGTGCAGGTACGAGGGACTTGAGCATGGGCTCCTACTGGATTGATACCTTGGTTCTCAAAAACTGAGGGAAATACTTACGCTACTCTACTGTATCATCCCTTCCTCTTCGGGGAAAAGCAACGCAAGATCAAGACGTAGCAGCAATATGAAGAAAACCCCATCTTGTTATCTTTGATGGCAACAATACAATACGTGCCGTGCTGCCCTTACTGTCACCGGGAAAGGACACCGCTAGATTGAACCCAAAGCTAAGCACTTCTCCCATTGCAAGAAAGATCAATCTAGTAGGCCAAACCAAACTGATAATTCGAAGAGACTTGCAAAGATAACTAATCATACATAAAAGAATTCAGAGAAGATTCAAATATTATTCATAGATAGACTTGATCATAAACCCACAATTCATCGGTCTCAACAAACACACCGCGAAAAGAAGATTACATCGAATAGTTCTCCACAAGAAAGGGGGAGAACATTGTATTGACATCCAAAAAGAGAGAAGAAGCCATCTAGCTACTAACTATGGACCCGTAGGTCTAAAGTAAGCTACTCACACTTCATCGGAGAGGCTATGGTGTTGATTTAGAAGCCCTCCGTGATCGATGCCCCCTCCAGCGGAGCTCTGGAACAGGCCCCAAGATGGGATCTCGTGGATACAGAAAGTTACGGCAGTGGAATTAGGTTTTTGGCTCCGTATCTTATCGTTTGGGGGTACGTGGATATATATATATATATAGGAGGAAGGAGTACGTAGGTGGAGCAACAAGGGGCCCATGAGGGTGGAGGGCGCGCCTAGGGTAGGCAGGCACGCCCCTACCTCGTGGCCTCCTGTTTCTTTTCTTGACGTAGGTTCCAAGTCTCCCGGGTCTTGTTCATTGAGAAAATCACATTCCCGAAGGTTTCATTCCGTTTGGACTCCGTTTGATATTCCTTTTCTTCGAAACCCTAAAACAGGCAAAAAACAGTGATTCTGGGCTGGGCCTCCAGTTAATAGGTTAGTCCCAAAAATAATATAAAAGTGGATAATAAAGCCCAATAATGTCCAAAACAGTAGGTAATATAGCATGGAGCAATCAAAAGTTATAGATACGTTGGAGACGTATCACTGGTCCTCCTGCGACCCATGATTAGTGTAAGCCTGCTCCTGAGATATCATGGTACCCTGCGGTTGTTGTTGTTGGCGGGGTCGGTGAGGCTCCTGGATGGTTCATGGAAGGCCTCAACTTCCAGCATCTCTTCTTCCCAGCCCGGCTCGAGGAACGAGCAGGGGTCATTGTCGGTGTCAAAACCGGCGGATCTCGGGTAGGGGGCCCCGAACTGTGCGTCTAGGCCAAATGGTAATAGGAGGCAAGGGACATGAAGTTTTACCCAGGTTCGGGCCCTCTCAATGGAGGTAAAACCCTATGTCCTGCTTGATTAATATTGATGATATGGGTAGTACAAGAGTAGATCTACCACGAGATCAGAGAGGCTAAACCCTAGAAGCTAGCCTATGGTATGATTGTTGATGTGTATGTCGTCCTACGGACTAAAACCCTCCGGTTTATATAGACACCGGAGAGGGTTAGGGTTACATAGAGTCGGTTACAATGGTAGGAGATCTGAACATCCGTATCGCCAAGCTTGCCTTCCACGCCAAGGAAAGTCCCTTCCGGACACGGGACGGAGTCTTCAATCTTGTATCTTCATAGTCCAGGAGTCCGGCTGAAGGTATAGTTTGGCTATCCGAACACCCCCTAACCCAGGACTCCCTCGGTAGCCCCTGAACCAGGCTTCAATGACGACGAATCCGGCGCGCAGATTGTCTTCGGCATTGCAAGGCGGGTTCCTCCTCCAAGTACTTCATAGAAGATTTTGAACACAAAGATAGTGTCCGGCTCTGCAAAATAAGTTTCCACATATTGCCATAGAGATAATAATATTTATACAAATCTAATCTGCTGACGTACTCCGTAGTGTGACATCACACCACGGCCAAGCTTTTATTCGAACCATTTTACTATCCCATCTTAGCGCGTTATGCAAGGCGGTTTCCTTGGCATGTCTTGTTAAAGCAGAGATCACGTCCCCTTATTTCGGGATTCTCATCAATACGTGCGTGGGTAACCCAACCGCGCCATTGATTACGGCGCTTGGAGATAAGCGAGTTTTACCAGGCTGGTGGGGACACGTAGTTGCGTCCACCCATATAAGGGGATAAGGATCCACCTTTTCACCTACGCCTTCTTCCTCCTTTCCTCCGCGGCCCCATGAGAGGGTGGTATTCCTCCCCCATTTCCTCCATGGACTGGGCATTTGTCCGAGAGCTCATGTTCTACTATGGCCTGGATTTCCACGACCTGGCCCCGAACTTCGTCCTCAACATCTCGGCATTCATCGTCGTGTGCGAGGCGTTCCTCCGCATCCGCCCCCATTCCGGCCTATGGCTTAAGACTTTCAACGTCAAGCCAAAGGTGGTGCGCGGCAGCCAGGCGGAGTGCGGCGGTGCCATGGTTGGCAAGATGGCAAACGTCTTATGGCTCGAGGGCTCCTTTGTGGAGACCCTGAAGGGGTGGCAATCGGGGTGGTTTTATATCACCGAGCCACGCAACGCCGAATGGGTCGCACTCCCTGAGTTTCGATCCGACCCCCCTAGACGGCTCACCTCCTGGAAGGAGATAGGCATGTCTTGGGGTAAAACAGGAGAGCTGACCGGACTCCAAACATGCATCCAAACCCTGGTGGACAAGAAGCTCAAGCTTGTCAACATAGTCCAGGTTATGCTCATCCGCCTGATCCTCCCATGTCAACGACGGGCCTTCAATCTGTGGGAGTTCGACCCGGCGCAGCATCAAACTCTAAATAGGCTCTTCGACACGACGTACGAAGATGCCTGGAGGATGCTTTTCTAGGGCGCCGAGGCTCCCGCATCCGCTACCGAGGATCGCGGATTCAGCGCACAGAGTCACGCGCTCGCGGTAAGCTATTTTTTTTCTTTTACAGGGTATCAGTTTTCCATAGTTTGACTCTATGCGGGATCTAAACTCCCTTACCTTTGACAGGATTGGCAGGTGACGTCCGGACAGATCAACTGTCCGGCTCCTTTGTCCGAAGGCCCAGCGGACACTCACTTGGCGAAGCTGTTGGTTCCGGCACCCTATGTGGTGCCGGAGAAGAAGGTCAAGAAGAAGGCCACGGGGACTCGAAAGAGTGCCTGACGCCCGGAGGTGTCGGATTCATCATCCGACGAATCCAAGACGCACTCCTCCCATGAAGACGAGGAGGAGGAAGAAGAGACCCCTCCCCCTCCAGCGGGGGAAGGGAAGAAGAGGAAGGCCGCCCTCTCTGAGGAGGCCGGAGGGTCCAAGAAGGGGAAAACCCTTCCTCCGGACTACTCCGCCGACGCCGACGACGACGGAGATGAGTGGCAGCCCAGGGCCAAGCCCCTGGCAAAATCGTAAGTATCCGGATACCGGAGTAATTCATAGTATTCATTTATTGCACAGCTTTCCCTTATGTCGAATATGCTTATGCAGCCCACCCAAAGACCGGCTCGATGCGTCGTCGAGTGGCTCACTGGACTCGTCGGAGGTGAACTCGCTTCCGACGGCTTCCTCCCCCGCCCTACGGATGACACCGAGGTGTTGACCCAACAGGTTCCAAGCAGGGAGGAGGTGGTCCCGGAGGCGTCGCAAGGCGACCTCCCGGACTCCAGGAGTAAGGGGGATGAAACTCTCCAAGTCCGGCTCTAGGCCGGACACCGCTCCGGAACCTTCAAAGGTTCTGGAGTTCGGCGGGGGACCTCCTTCCAAGAGGAGCAAGTCTACCGTGCCGGCGGCCTCCGTCCAACCGGAGGCGCCGGACAATATGCTGGAGGCGCTCCAAGGCGCCTCCATCGACGAGGAGCACCGTGCTATTATGAGTGCGGTGGTCCAGAAGGTTCAGTCCGCAAAAAACAGGCTGACTGAAGCTTGTACTAGCCTTTTGACAGGCTTTGAGGTAAGTAAAGAAAGTGTAAATAATAGTACCGCATAGACAGTAGCCCCTGATGCTCTATTTGCCGTTCGGGAAGAAAAGCCGAATAGAGGATCAAATAGAATTCGCAGGAGTCTAACAAAAATGAGTCAATATGCATGTGCAGGCTACCATCTTACGTCCGCCGCACTGACTGCGGAAGTGAACACGCTAAAGCAGGACCTCGAAAGGTCCGAGCAAGAGCTCGAGCGTGCCAAGAAGCAGCTCGAGGAAAATGAAGGTAAGAAATACCTTGTTATATATATATATATATATATATATATATATATATATATATATATATATATATAAGGTGCAATTGCAAGAAATGACAGGATTAACATGGCTATTGTAGGGGCCACATCTGAGGTGGCGACCCTTAAGCAAGCGCTGCTCGAGGCCGAGAAGAGTGCGGCCGCGGAGCGCACCGAGCGGGAGAGGTATGAGGCCGAGGTTGGCAAGGTGCGGAAAGAGCTCTAGGTTCTCATGAAGAAACATGAGAGTTTGGAGCTTGACTCGAAAACACGAGCGTCCGAGCTCGCTGCGGCTATTGAAAATGCCAAGTCTGCCAAGACCGAATCCCAGAAGACCCTCCAGGAGTTGGATGAGGTGAAGAAGATAGCGGCAAGTAAGGCATTCTTTATGCAAAGTAAACACATAAACGTGAGTTACTTGATACTTACCCGAATTCGGAGCTCTCCAGGGGCATTTGCAGATCTTCCCCGAAGTGTATCCGATGCCGTCGCATTCTATCGAGCCGAGGAGGGCAGCTCGACGGAGAAGGTGTTCTGGTCTCAGTATGCTAAGGCCGGACACCCCGTGCCCCTGAGCGACCAGCTGAAGCAACTGGTCGAGCTCCACAAGGCGGCCGAACACACCATGAAGGGCCTCCTAGTTCGGCTGTGGCCTGGAGAGGCTCTGCCTGGGAGCTATTTCGGGCTGGTGCGGCGGCTGGTGGAGGCCTGTCCAAGGCTCGAAGTCATCAAGCACTCTGTCTGTATTGAAGGTGCCCGTAGGGCCTTTACCCATGCTAAGGTGCACTGGGGCAGGCTAGATGCGGCGAAGCTTGTGAAGGATGGGCCACCAGCGGGGAAAGAGCATCGCAAGCCCGAAAATTACTATAAGGATGTTCTGAAGGGTGCCCGCCTTGTGGCGGATGAATGTACTAGGGATGTAATTTTTGAGTAAAACTCGCTCGTGTTTGTCCTGTGCGCTGAAAACTTGTTCATATGCGCTGAGCAATGCTGCTTGAATTTAAAATATTACCTTTTGTGCGGCTGTTTATCAATACTGAGAGATGGCGAGTTGTCGGCTTCTGCCCCCTTGTCGCTAGTGCTGGGGTGTTCGGGGATAAACCTGGGCGCTCTTTTTCCCATATTTGGGTCCGTCGAGGGAGGCGCTCAGCCCAACGAACGAGGCAATCGGAATATAATGCGTGAACACTCTCACTTAGCCATAGAATTCTATATTTTTAAATTTTGGCGAAGCCCCTAGTATTCAGAAGACCGAGTTTGGGGCGCTATCCACGCCTTGGCCGGACAGAGCCGACTCCTCGCCCTAAGCGGCATAAGTCTTTAGGGACTCAAAAAAACCTCTCGAACAGCGACCAGCTCTCGCTTCATCATGACAGTCAGTTTTAGCTTTCTCCACTGAGGTGCTCAGCCCAGCTCAACCGGGGCACAATCGCAGTGGTTCTCCTAGTGCTACCTTAGCCGATATAGCGGAACGTAAGGCACCAAAACATAGGAGCCGGGCAAACCCAACTATTGACCCAAGACATGATTCAGAGCCGATGCATATAGTGCTATAAGTTCGGGGTGCCGCACTTGTGAAAGTGTTCATACTTCTCACACCATATTGAGGGGTGCTAAAAACCCCTGGCGTATTTTGGCCATACCAAGTTGTACGGGTGCAACATGTCGTGGAACATTTATTTATAAAAAGATAATGCAAAAAATAGACAAAAGCTATGCATTGTTTATTAAAAATAGCTGCGATCAAAGCAGAACGATACAAGTAATGCGATAAACGAAAAGTTGGACTATTTAACATGTCTGCTCCAGGGGCAAGCTGTGGAATAGTATGCGAAATAGGTATACTGCTCGTGATAGAGACCACCTGGGATTTCCGTAATGCGGCATGGCTTGTCTGCTTCCCTGGTTCTTGCATCTTTTGTGCGGCAATTGAACTGCCGAACAGGCCTTCCGAAGAGTAGAGTCCTGGAAGCAAGAGAAAAGTAAAAAATCGGCAGCCCCTGGTGCGGTTTAAGCCATGTTTTGGGCGTGCTGTGATGGTGCCCCTCCCCCTATGCCCATGGTATTTCCAGAGTGTAGTTATGGACGCGAAGCACTGGCGTCGCATTTTTGCGAGGGTTGGGGTTGGGGCCGCATTGCTACGCCTGCTCGGAACGTGCCAGACGGTCTTGTTGTAGGTTACTCCGGGCGCGCTTGACGGTGTCCGGACATTTAATGGCCGGACTGGAGAACTGCCTCAAGAGGCTGCTTTGTACTTCCGCTGCAAGGGCCGCCGTGTGCTCCTCCGTTCGGAGGGAGCGTTCGGTGTTTCCATTGACCGTAATTACTCCACGAGGGCCTGGCATCTTGAGCTTAAGGTATGCGTAGTGCGGTACCACATTGAATTTGGCGAATGCGGTTTGTCCGAGCAGTGCATGATAGCCACTGCAGAATGGGACTATGTCGAAGATCAATTCCTCGCTTCGGAAATTATCCGGGGATCCGAAGACCACTTCAAGTGTGACTGAGCCTGTACAGTTGGCCTCTACACCTGGTATTACGCCTTTAAAGGTCATTTTGGTGGGCTTAATCCTCGAGGGATCGATGCCCATTTTTCGCACTGTATCCTGGTAAAGCAGGTTCAGGCTACTGCCGCCGTCCATGAGGACTCTAGTGAGATGAAATCCGTTAATAGTTGGGTCTAGAACCAATGCGGCAAATCCGCCATGATGAATTCTAGTGGGATGGTCTCTTCAATCAAAGGTGATCGGGCGGGAGGACCATGGGTTGAACTTTGGGGTGACTGGCTCTACCGCGTATACGTCCCTTAACGCGCGCTTCCGCTCCCTTTTGGGGACGTGGGTGGCGTATATCATGTTCACCGTCTGCACTTGTGGGGGAAAACCCTTCTGTCCATTGTTGTTCAGCGGCCGGGGCTCCTCGTCGTCATCGCTATGCAGCCCCTTGTCTTCATTGTCGGCGCTTAACTTGCCTGCCTGCTTGAACACCCAACAAGCCCTGTTGGTGTGATTGGCCGGCTTTTCAGGGGTGCCATGTATTTGGCACAAGCGGTCGAGTATTCGGTCCAAGATGAACGGGCCCCTAGGATTCCTTTTGAATGGCTTCTTCCGCTGACCGGATTTAGAGTCTCTGAATCCGGCATTAACTGCCGTATCCTCAACATTATCACCGTTAATGCGGCGCTTCTGCTTGTTGCGACGTGACCTGCCACTAATGTCCCTGGTGTCCGAACTACCAGGGTTCTTGGTCATATTGTTGCTAGGAGCGAGCCAGCTGTCTTCTCCCATGCAAAAGCGGGTCATGAGTGTCGTGAGTGCTGCCATAGATTTCGGCTTTTCCTGTCCGAGGGGCCGGGCCAGCCACTTGTCATGGATATTGTGCTTGAAGGCTGCTAGGGCCTCAGTGTCCGGATAGTCGACTATTTGATTTTTCTTTGTTAGGAACCGTGTCCAGAATTGTCTGGCGATTCCTCTGGCTACTGGATTACGTGATTTAGGTTATCGGCGTTTGGGGGTCGCACATAAGTGCCCTGGAAATTGTCGAGGAAAGCGGCTTCCAGGTCCTCCCAACAACAGATTGACCCTATTGGCAAGCTGTTGAGCCAATGCCGAGCTGGTCCTTTAAGCTTGAGTGGGAGGTATTTGATGGCGTGAAAATCGTCGCCGCGGGCCATGTGGATATGAAGGAGATAATCCTCGATCCATACCGCAGGGTCTGTTGTGCCATCATATGATTCGATGTTTACGGGTTTGAAACCCTCGGGATTTGATGATCCATTATTTCGTCTGGAAAGCACAGTGGGTGTGCGGCGCCTCTGTACTGGGCGATATCATGACGTAGCTCCAATGAGCTTTGTCTACTGTGTTCGGCCCTGCCGAATGTGTGGCTGGTGTGACGGTTACCGTCTTGAGCCGTGGGGTGCCCACGCGATCCGTAGATCGATCATGTTTGCCTTGCCTTGTCCTCCAACATGCCTCGTAAGTCCGGCGCATATTCCCGTGCCTTAGTACGGGGTGCGGCTTGAGTGGAGGGCTGGGAGGCCTCTCTGTCGCGGCCACGAGGTGGCCGTTCGGCCGCATCAAGTGCTTCCTCCTCTAATCGGGGTAGCAACCTGTGCTTTGGGTAACTCTTGGAGGGGCGTTCGAGTTTATGCTCTTCGGCCGCAAGGACTTCAGTCCATCTGTCAACCAGCAAATCTTGATCAGCTCTGAGTTGTTGCTGTTTTTTCTTGAGGCTTCTTGTCGTGGCGATAAGCCTGCGTTGGAAACGCTTTTGCTCAACGGGATCCTCTGATACGACGAATTCGTCGTCGTCGAGGCTTGCCTCGTCTTCGGAGGGAGGCATATAATTATCGT
The DNA here is from genome assembly GCF_018294505.1 of Triticum aestivum. Lineage (NCBI taxonomy): Eukaryota > Viridiplantae > Streptophyta > Magnoliopsida > Poales > Poaceae > Triticum > Triticum aestivum. Next base: position 494,116,050 of record NC_057809.1, on the reverse strand, counting down.
CCTCAACCTCTCTGTCTGTCGCTCTCTCATGAGGGCTGGTTTCTCCATCCTCCTGTGCTAAACCTTGCTGGAGGGGGTTTTCTTCGGCACTCTCCGGAGTATTATTATATCTCGTGCTGGAATCGCCGTATTTGTTTTGGCGGGATTTTGAGCGGCGCCGCTGACGCCGGCGCTTAGGCTGTTTCTTGGAGGGGTCATCCTCCGCTGTTCCATCGTCGTCTCCCTCTTTTAGGGTGTCCACCATGTATATGTCATATGACGAGGTGGCTTTCCAGGGCCTAGTAGGCGCTGGTTCTTCATCATCTCCTTCATCGGCGTCCATACCGTCGATGTCTTCGGAGTCGAAGTCGAGCATGTCGGTTAAGTCGTCGACAGTGGCTACAAAGTGGGTGGTGGGTGGGCTTTGAATTTCTTCATCGTCCGTACCCCAACCTTGCTGACCGTAGTCCGGCCAGGGCTCTCCTGATAAAGAGAGAGACTTCAGTGACTTCAGGATATCGCCAAAAGGCGAGTGCTGAAAGATGTCTGCGGCGGTGAACCCCATGATTGGCGCCCAATCGGATTCGATCGGCAGGGGCGCGGAGGGTTCGGAGCCAGAGAGGAGTCCGGTTCCTTGGAGTCACGAGTCTCGTGGAGTGCGGGGCTGGTGTTTGGCTCAACCGCCGTTGGGATCACAGCCCCCGAGGTGGTGTCCAGCCGCCCATCCTCGATCGGTGCGGATGGCTTCGAACTAAGGATCGGAGCCGATGCGGGTGCGGCCTCCAGGGCACTGTCCGGCGGCAGAGCTAGATCATGCTCGTCGTGATAGTGCGGTGCGCTCGGCAGTGGTTCGAATCCGTCGAAGATCAAGTCCCCGGGATGTCAGCTGTGTAGTTTAAACTTCCGAATCTGACCTGATGGCCAGGGGCGTAGCTTTCGATCTACTCTAGATGGCCAAGTAAATTGGCCCGCAGTGCGAAGCCGCCAAAGATGAAGATCTGTCCGGGGAGGAAGGTCTCACCCTGGACTGCATCGCCATTGATGATCGTAGGAGACATCAGGCCTGACGGCGACGGCACAGAGGAACTCTCAATGAAAGCACCAATGTCGGTGTCAAAACCGGCGGATCTCGGGTAGGGGGTCCCAAACTGTGCGTCTAAGCCGGATGGTAACAGGAGGCAAGGGACACGAAGTTTTACCCAGGTTCAGGCCCTCTCGAAGGAGGTAAAACCCTACGTCCTACTTGATTAATATTGATGATATGGGTAGTACAAGAGTAGATCTACCACGAGATCAGAGTGGCTAAACCCTAGAAGCTAGCCTATGGTATGATTGTTGATGTGTATGTCGTCCTACGGACTAAAACCCTCCGGTTTATATAGACACCGGAGAGGGTTAGGGTTACATAGAGTTGGTTACAATGGTAGTAGATCTGAACATCCGTATCGCCAAGCTTGCCTTCCATGCCAAGGAAAGTCCCTTCCGGACACGGGATGGAGTCTTCAATCTTGTATCTTCATAGTCCAGGAGTCCGGCTGAAGGTATAGTTCGGCTATCCGACCACCCCCTAACCCAGGACTCCCTCAGTCATCCTATGGCGTGTACTCCTGATCCATCATGCGGGGGACATAGGCTTCCAGAGCCGCTGCTTCGGAACCCCTGCCAAGACGCCCGCACCCACACCGCTCGGGGGATGCGCAGGCGCGGCCGAATGTTCGACATCATTGGTCGTGCCTCTCGGCATTCTGGGAACGGGGGTCCCTAGACTTGCCTGCCTGCGGCCCGTAGCGTGGCTCCTCCAGCGGCCCTGTACGACCCATCTTCACCAGCAAACACCCAAGACCCTCGCGAGGGGCCAAGCCTCGCAAGGCGGACGATGCAAGACCAACTGCGGGGCAGCCTCACCAGGCTGGCTCGCGAGGGGCGGAGAGATCAAGGCAAGGCGAACCTCGCGAGGTTCCAATGATATAAGCCATGACGATCAAGACCAGGCGGGCGCCAGCGAGCACAGTGTCCTTGTTTCCTCTTTGGTGCTAAGGAGGCAAGCGCAGGAAAGGAGTTCCAAGGCATCAGGAAAATGTTTCCATATCGGTGCAACAAGACCAAGACCAGCAGGACGACAGGATGGAGGTCACCGTGGGGCCCAAGACGGCGTCACCTCCAGAGCCTTTGGCAGGCGAAGACTACTTTTGTCAGGATAACTAGTACTAGTTGTCTCCCTTCGAATTTGGCCGTTGTGGGATCCCTTCCCGCTCAATATTTGGGAAGAGGACCAGGGCCTCTATAAATAGGACTAGCCACCACCATAGCTAGGGGAGAGGATCCAGATCATCCTCAAACACACAAGCTCACCAAGCACAAGAACACCTCTCCTCAGGAGGCTGTTCTTCCCTTGTAACTGTTTATCCACAGCCCGAGAGGCAATCCACCACACCACACTAGAGTAGGGTATTACACCACAATGGTGGCCCGTACCAGTATGAATCTTGTGTCTCGTGTAATTTGGGTTCGTCAAGCTAGGTCGTGAGATCGTTGAGTGTGCGAGCTTGAGAGGGGGGAGATCTTCGTGCGCACCCTAGTGTTCGAACCTCAAGGGTTTTGCCGGAACCCGAAATCTGACATTTGGAGTGCCAGGTAGGGGTGCGCCAAATTCTTGTTCTTCGTGATCCATGCTTCGTCACTCCACCAAGCTCATGGCCGACGCTCGCTGGGCTCGCGTGGAGCGCCGGTCCGCTCTCGCCGGCCGTGTCGCTTAGACGCCCCAATAGGCGGGCCTCCCCGCCGTTCTCCATCACCCGCCGCCAACGCCGTCACCAGTCCGGTGGCAAACAAGCAGCAAGCCTCTTTGTTGCATCCCTCTATGTGCCGCGACGACCACACCGCCACCCCGTCGCTGACTCCGGCCGGCTCGTCATCTCACGCTCACTGCGCACCCATGGATGCGCAGGCCGCACTGCTCATGGCGCGCGAACTCCTGCGCTACCGTCCAGTCGACGACCTCTATGAGGACTGGCTGGACCGCATCGCCGAGCTCGTCAGCGCCACGGGAGGCTCTCCTACACTGTCCCTCTCGCTGCCTCGCCCGCCCCTAGCTGCGGGCGATGTGTCTCATGGAGCGCCTCCACCCTCTCCGCAACAAGATGGCACCCTCGCACCGAGGCGTGCGGCTTAGGGAGCACCTCAGCCTCCCCCGCGTCAAGACGACGTCCTCGCTCCAAGATGTGTGGCCCAGCGGTGCGATCCACCGTGCCACGTGCCCGCGCACGAAGAAAGAAGCTGCCAAGAGATTCCCCGTCCACAAGGAAACACTCGACCACTCCCAGATCCGCTGCGCCAGGATTGCTTGCTGCGACAGGGCCATGCGCCGCATGCCGTGGCGGCGCAGGGGCACCACGACCAAGCTCTGCCTCCACGACAGGCCATAGTGGCCATGGCGGGCTACCGCGCCTTCACTCCTGAGTTGTGTAGCATCGTCTGGCTGGGAAAGTTCAAGCCAGATCTGCCTCTTCGCTATGACGGCACCCCCAACCCTACGGAGTTTCTGTAGCTCTATGAGCTAAGCATCGAAGCAGCCAACAGCGACAAAAAGTTCATGGCGAACTAGTTTCCCATGGCTCTTAAGGACAGTGCCCGCTCATGGCTCCTGAACCTGCCCCCAGGCTCGATCTCCTCCTGGGACGACATGCGCGACCGCTTCATCGCCAACTTCCAAGGCACTCGCGACCGCCCCCCGGTCGCGGGTGACCTACGCCGCATCAAGCAACAACCGGGAGAAACCCTGCGGAAATACATCCAACGCTTCAACAACGTGCGAATCAAGATCCCCAAGGTAACGGATGAGGCCATCATCTCAGCATTCTCCGACAGCGTCCACGACGTCAAGATGAAGGAGGAGCTCGCCATCCATGAAGAGTTGTGCATGACCTTGGAGCTGTTCAACATCACGACCAAGTGTGCAAGAGCTGAGGAGGGGCGCCTCTCCCTCCTCGAGCTCCCTGCTATGGATCCAGAGGAGAAGAAGGCCAAGGCCAAGGACATGAAAAGCGCAAAGGAGTGGTTGTGCTCGCGGCGGAACCAGACAGCAAGCGCGGCCGAGATCTTCCCGAGTCGTCCAAGGGCAGCCGCACTTTCTGTGCCTTCCACAACGTGCGCACGCACAACATGAATGACTGCCAGGAGCTCAGGCCCATTCGAGTTGGACGCTTCGGTCGATGCCTCGAGCGCAACGACTGGGGCTACGGCCAAGGAAGCGGACATGGTGGAGGACGTTGGGACGACTGTGGGCCCCACCAGGAGTGGCGCCACCAACCTCGTGAGGATCATTGGCAGGACCAACCTCGTGAGGGTGCCTGGAGGGACCAGCCTCGTGAGGACCATCCTCAGGGCAACCCTGGTCTCTCCCCGCTGCCGCAGCCAAGAAGGAATGACGACCATCAATAGGATGAGGGGGCTGGGGGATTCCAAGAGCTGCGAGCTGTCGCCTGCATCTTGGGCGGAGCTCAAGCCCCAGCCTCTCCACGAGTCTTCAAGCAATTTGTCGGTGAGGTGAACGCAGTCCTCCCCAGGCTCGAGGCCACATGCCCGCTTTGATGGTCCAAGTACGCCATCTCCTTTAGCTCAATAGACCAGCTCAAGTGCGCGGCAATGGCCGGCGTTTTCCCGATGCTCTGTTCACCCGTCATCAGCAATGTCCAAGTCACCAAGACCCTCATCGACGGCGGTGCAGGGCTCAATGTCCTGTCCGCCGAGACCCTCAACAGCCTTCAAGTGCCATACGATCAGCTCCAGCATACCAAGCCTTTCTTAGGAGTGACTGGCGGCTCTACCACCCCGATAGGGCAAGTTCGTCTCCCTGTCACCTTCGGTCAGCACGACAACTACCACACCAAGCTCATCGACTTCGACGTCGCCCACATCTGTCTGTCGTACAATGCCATCCTCGGGTACCCAGCGCTGGCCAAATTCATGGCAGTCGCCCACCATGGCTACAACGTCCTCAAGATGCCCGGAAGCGGCAGAATCATCACCATCCCCTACGAAGAAAAAGACGCGGTGTTCTCCCTCGAGCGTGCCTTCCAAGCTGCATCACTCGAAGACCCCGATAGCAACACAGCGTAGTACCCTCCTGAGGCCAACGCCAAGAAGAAGCAGCAGTAGCTCCACGTGGGGCCTCAAGGGAGCGGCACCTCCGACGTCACCACTTCATGATCTATGCCCGCGCCTGGGGCACCTCTCTCCCTTGCATAGGAAGGCGCACCCGGCGCCATCTTCGGGCAGGGCTCGGGGGCTCTCTTCTGGAGGGCCTCAGACCTGGCCAGCATTACGAGGGAGGTGCTCGCGCACCACATGGAGGCGTGCTTCACGGCACGCTTCCCTCAGGAGGGCGCCAGGCGAAGAGTGCCTGGCGCTCAGGAGTTCATCGACAAGGAATCTCAGGAGCTTCAGGAAGCATGAGCAATACGCGGTGACCGCCACCAACCTGGCATTGCTCCCCACCCAAGCGAGGGTGGTAAGCTGCGCGTCTGCATCGACATCCCAGGGCTCAACCGGGCCGCATCTCAGGAGAGCTTCTGGCCTTCGCGTGTTGGAAGCCACGAGGGTCCACCTCACAGCTATGTTCGCATGCTGTTTGGCCTGCCGAGCGTGGCTACTGCCTTCCAGCGCAACCTGCGAAGCGTCATGGCGGGTCAGGACGACAGGCATCACGCAGTCCTCGCGGAGATGGAGACAGTCCTCCAAAGGCCGCCCGAGCCTCCAGAGCCTCCCGAGGCTCGGGGCCCCGGCGGCTAGTGAGGGGCGAATTCTTTGCTAGGCGTCTTCAGCTACCCCAACACCCCTTCGGCAACCAAGCCAGGTGATATCCTTCCAAGTTCATTTAGCTGGGAGCGCCCCTGGGCTGCATCCTTCCCAGGCCGCATGGGTCCGTCCCTGCAGCATGTATCTGCTTGCATCTTCAGTTCACTCTACTGGGAGCACCCCACAGGCAGCATTAACCCCAGGCCGCTCGGGTCCAACCCAGTGGCATGTATCGTTCCTGCGTTTACCTGAGCCAGTTTGCTTCTCATGCATAATCTATCTATGGTTATCACCTGCTCGATTGTCACCCACCAAGGGAGCCGCGCGCCAATTGTCTTTCTTCAGGATCCTTCGCATAAGAAGGCTAGGCACGACGTCTGTGCTCGGGGCCATCCCTGCAGCATTGATAAATCCAATGGCTGAGCTCTGTCTAGCGGGCCGGCCCCGTTCACGTCACCTCCTGGGGTCCTTGGTGCTTGTCCTTCCCGTATGATAGCCTCAGGAAATCCACTCGGCGTGGGTTGTCTAACCATCTCACAGGAATGCCACAGCCATCAAGAATCAAGACCAGGCGCAACCCGCCTTGAGGTAGGGCCTCATGAGTTCCGCGCTAGTTGACGAGTGCCCAGATACACCTCCTCTAGCCCTGCCGTGCAAGCCACGTGTCAGGGCGGGGTTGTACACGCCCCGGGGGCTCCAATCAGAGGGAGCCCCCTCCCACGTACAAGTGGAAGCACCATGCTCCATGCTGGCAATCGACACTGCCGAGGAGCGGCTATGCCTGTGCAAGTGCGGAAGCGGCATGATCCGTCCTGGTGATAAACAATTGAGGGCGGCCTCATAGCCGCACCAACCTCAGGGAGCCTCCGAGCTTGGTGTCCGACCTCACCGCAACACCTCCCCTCGGGAGAGTCGCACAAGGGGGCTGGGCACGGGGGCTGAGCTCGGGTCATACCCAAGCGTACGCCACCCCGCCAGGTCCCTCGGACCTGGTCGTTGCGCGCCCTCCCAAGCGAAGCTAAGGTACGAAGGTCATTTGAATGCCAAGGGGGACTCCTGAGCATCGTGATTCAGGAGCCTAACTGACCACGTAGCCCCTCACCCCTTGGTCCATCCTGATGATCCGGTCGGCCCAATGGCGGCTGAGGTATGCGCGGGGTCGGGCCCTGCCGACATAGAACACTAGACCTACCCTTGCATCTCCTTTCCACATGCTATTTGCGCGTCAAGGGAGACTCCTGAGCATCGCGACTCAGGAGCCTAACTGACCACGTAGCCCCTCACTCCTTGGTCCGTCCTGGTGATCCGGTCGGCCCAATGGCGGCTGAGGTATGCGCGGGGTCGGGTTCTGCCGACGTAGAACGTAAAGCAAATGGGAAGGAAATCGCAAAATCTCAAAGCAAATATTACAAGACATATTGTTCTCCGAATATCAAACACAAAGTTTAAACGCCTCCATGAGGCACGCTACATGCTGCAGGAGTTTTAACAGGAAAGGAGCCGCAAGCCAGTCATTCCTGGACACCGCCAGCGCCCGCAAGATGCGCCCCATCCTGGGTGGCGTCGCCTTCACCTATACCGCCGGTCGAAGGCGCGGTGGCGAAGGCGCGGAACTTCTACATCAGGGCCTCCACCTGACCCTTCACGGCTGCGGCCGCAGCTACATAGCGCTCGTCGTCCACAGGCTCCAGCAGCTCGTCAAGGCGGGCGGCAGGATCGCGAAGATGGAGGTGGCTGAAGACGCGCGTCAGCGCAACTGAAGAAAGGACGCGAGCCTCTTCCTCTGCCATGGGGCCGATGCCACTCACGACTTCCTCAAGCGCCTCAACAAAGTAGGGAAGCAACTAGGTGCGGCCATACCCATCGGTGGCCAGCGGCTTCTCCAAGCCCTTCTCATAAAGTGTCTTCAGCGCCCCGTGGGCCCTCTCCTCGAGGAGTGCGAATGCCACGCAGTCCTCAGCCAGAACCTTCGCCTTGGAGTCAAGTTCGGCTTTCTTCGCCTGCATCTTTCGCTCCAGCTCCTCCAGGTGGCCGCACTCAGTGGCCTGCGCCTGCGCCAACTGCTCCAGCTCGGCGTCACGACCCTTGATGGCGTCCTCCCGGGCCTTCATCCTCTCTTCCTCTGCCTTACGGCCACGAGCATCTTTTGCACGCTCTTCACGCAGGGCCTTCAGCTCGGCCTCCAGCACCTGGCAGCGACCTTGGGCGGCCTCGACGTCCTTCAGCGCCGCCTCGCGAGCAGCTGTGGCCTGAGCGGCGGCTCGCTTCTCCCCCTTGAAGGTCACCGCGGCCTGGCTCAGCACCGTTGGAATATACACGTCAGCATGAAGCCAGCCAGAAACCAGCTCCAGGTGCCCAGCCGCTAGGAGGGGTTTGGCGCCCTGAAGATCTTCTCGCATCCGGGCCATCTTAGAAAGGGCCCGCTCCAATATGTCAGGAGAAGCGAAGGAACCCGGGGTCAGCAACACGACATAATGAGGAGGAAGAGGTGTCGTCGTCACCATGGTCTGGGAGGCAGGAGGCTCTTGAGCCTCTGGGACCCCAGCACCTGAGCCGGACGTTGGCACCTTCGGGACCAGCGGGGCCTCGGGTGCTGACTTCTCCCGAGGATGCTCCACCCAGCCTCGCGAGAATGATTGGGCTAAAGAAGCACGAGCGCCGTCTCCACCTTCACTCATGGAGAGGGGTGCGGCCGCAGGAGGCGATCTGGGCTCAAGCGGTACAACCTCACCCTCCCTTCTCCTCTTCGCCGCAGGCCTAGTTGCACAACGAAAAAGAAGAGTCAGAAGCAAGCATCAGAAGCAAGAACGAGGCAGGACGAGAACACTTACTGATCCACCGCAGCATAGTCCTTCCGCTTCGGGCGCTTGAAGCCGGAGAGCTTCACGACCCGAGGCATGGGCGCACCAGCTCCGGGAGCAGAAGCAGGGGCAGCAGCCGAGCCGGAATCAGCTCCAAGCGACGGTGAGGCAAGAGCGTCGTCTCGGGAAAGCAACGCTGACCTACTCTTCGTCAAAACCACGGGTGGCTCCCCCTTCTCCGGGACGATATCGTCCCCGCCATCGTCATCAGGCAGGAGGCGGAGGATGTCGGCCTTGCGCAAGGGAGAGGTCTCCCCCATATCCTCGGGGGCTGCCTCTAGGTCGCGCTCCTCGTCCTCCTCCTCTCTGTCCCTGCGGGACTCACCAGAAGATACGTCCACCATCGCCGTCGCCACAGGGACCTCAGAATGCGCCGGCGGCACCAGGCCGCGCCCGTCAAAGGTGTGCATGGCGGCCACGACTTGCGCCCCGTCTTTCCAGAGGAACAAGGGAGCGTGGGCATTCGGCGGATACTCTTGGTTGTCTCCGACCAGGAGACGGAGGGCCACGGCCAGCTCCTCATCGAACAAGGCCTTGGGGCTCAAGCAAAGCTTCTCTTCTCCATCCACAAGCGTCCACAGGGGGCGCGTGCACGCTTGGAGAGGAGCCACCCGCTGCACCAAGAATTCCATCAGGAGCATGGCCCTCGTCAGTTTCGCCGCTTTCATGCTGCCCGACCTCAGGTCGGCGTTCATCTTCTCCAAAATCAGCTTAGCCCGCTCATCGGTAAGCTTCGCGCAGGACCACCCCTCATCAGGCCGGGGCATCCCCGTCGGCAGCTTCAGCCGTGGGTGGACACACTTGGCATCCATCATAACCCACTTGCTCCTGAAGCCATCGGCCTTCTTCTCGGTCTTTGAAATCACGTTGGCCTTGCCGGCTGCGATGAAGTTGGCGCACCCGTGGTGTGGCCTTCGTTGATCCGGAGGTAGAAGAAGTGGCGCAGCAATGCCATGGACGGCATCACCTTGACTTACGCCTCATAGTAGAAGGCAAAGATGGACAAGAGAAGAACGAAGTTGGGATGGAGATGAAGAGCCTGTAACCCATAGTGCCGGAGGACCGCGTAGAAGAAGTCGGAGAAGGGGGGAACGAGGCCGGCGACGATGTTGCCCATGAAGAAGGGGTAGATGGAGCTCTTCGAAGCTTCGGGCACGGCGGAGCCTGCCCGAAGCGTGGTCTCCCCCTTCTCGTTGTTCTCCCCCGCCGTTAGCGGCTGCGTGACGGCAATGTTCTTCACAGAGACGTTGGGCGCCTCCAGGCCCGGCTCGTAATAGGCGGGCGGCGAGTCAACCTTGGTCTTTCGGGGCTCCATTGGACAGAAGCTTGGAAGGAGATCGGAGCAGATCTGGAGGTTTCGGAAACAAGGGCGAGAAAGGGGATCTGGAGCAAGGCAGAGGAAAGCAATGAAGACGAGCGTTGCCCGCGCCAGTCTTTTGTCAAGTCGGGCAGTTGCCGAGGCAGCATAGGGAAGAGGAGACGCCCACATCCAATCAGTCACCACGCGTCGACCAAGGCTGCAGGCTGTTGGGGCCCGCGGTGCTCTGCACTTGCCCTTTCGCTTCGCCTCGAAGCCAAGCCCGAGTGCGCCTTGGGCCCGGGGGCTACTGTCGACGTTCTGGGAACGGGGGTCCCTAGACTTGGCTGCCTACGGCCCGCAACGTATCTCCTCCAGCGGCCCCGTACGGCCCATCTTCACCAGCAAACACCCAAGACCCTCGCGAGGGGCCAAGCCTCGCGACGCGGACGATGCAAGACCTCCTGAGGGGCGGCCTCACCAGGCTGGCTTGCGAGGGGCGGAGAGATCAAGGCAAGGCAAACCTCGCAAGGTTCCAATGACGTAAGCCATGACGATCAAGACCAGGCGGGCGCCAGGCAGGTGCAAGCGAGAACAATGTCCTCGTTTCCTATTTGGCGCTAAGGAGGCAAGCGCGGGCGAGGAGTTCCAAGGTATCAGGCAAAGGTTTCCATATCAGTGCAACAAGACCAAGACCAGCAGGACGGTAGGACGGAGGTCACCATGGGGCCCAAGATGGCATCACCACCAGAGCGTTTGGTAGGCGAAGACTACTTTTGTCAGGATAACTTGTACTAGTTGTATCCCTTCGAATTTGGCCATTGTGGGATCCCTTCCCGCTCAATATTTGGGAAGAGGACCAGGGCCTCTATAAATAGGACTAGCCACCACCATAGCTAGCGGAGAGGATCCAAATCATCCTCAAACACACAAGCTCACCAAGCATAAGAACACCTCTCCTCAGGAGGTTGTTCTTCCCTTGTAATTGTTCATCCACAGCCCAAGAGGCCATCCACCACACCACACTGGAGTAGGGTATTACACCACAACAGTGGCCCAAACCAGTATAAATCTTGTGTCTCGTGTTGTTTGGGTTCGTCAAGCTAGGCCATGAGTTCGTTGAGTGTGCGAGCTTGAGAGGGGGGAGATCTTCATGCGCACCCCGGTGTTCGAGGTTTTGCCGGAACCCGAAATCTGACAGTGCCGGCGCCGATGAGCTCTTATGGTGCACCTGGGAGCACTCGGGTGCGACGAGGCCCGCCGTGCGATCTGGCCACAACTTGAGATGTTAGTAGACAGTAGAAAGGCGGCGTACCCCTAGATGCAGCATCCAATAATTCAGCGACATGTTCCAGCAACGCGTCGCGGCCGCTCTCCGCCAACCGACACCACAACAGCTCCCGCGCCACTACGAGTGCGGCTCGTGTGTTCGCTTGTTCCCGTCGGGTGTGTGGCACCGTCGCCGCCGCGTAGCTTGAGGATCTTGTGGCGGCCCGCGCGCGCCGTGGTGTGAGGGTAGCGGACATTGATCCGTGCTGCCCGCGCCCAGGGGCGCTGGGTGGCGCGTGGGCCGCCTGGAGCACGGAGTTGAGGTCTTCTGGAATGGATGAAAGTGCTTGAGTGGGCTAGGCCGCCCAGCAGTCAGCCTGGGTCCTTGGATCGTCAGACATCAGAGACACGGGGTGACGGCAGGTCGATTGAGGGAAAAGGAAACCTCGGTGCACCCCTACATGGCGCGCCAAATTTCAGATTATGGGTTCCGGCAAACCATTGAGTTTCGGACTCTGGGGTGCGCATGAAGATCTCTCTACCCCTAGCTCATGCTCTTGCCACAATCTCAAAGCCTAGCTCACCGAACCTGAGGAACAAGAGACACAAGAGTTTATACTGGTTCGGGCCACCGATGTGGTGTAATACCCAACTCCAGTGTGGTGTGGTGGATTGCCTTGCAGGCTGGGAATGAACAAGTACAAGGGAAGAACAACCTCCTGAGGAGAGGCGTTCTCGAGCTCGATGAGATTGTGTGGTTGCCTTGGTGGAATGGATCCAGTCGAAGATGAGTTCTTCCCCCTTCTATGGTGGTGGCTAATCCTATTTATAGAGGCCCCGGTCCTCTTCCCTAATATTAGGGCGCAGCTAGTACAAGCTATCCTGACAAAAGGTGGTCTTCGCCTGTGAAAGGCTCTGGTGGTGACGCTGTCGTGGGCTCCGTGGTGACCTTCGTCCTGCCGTCCTGCTGGTCTTGGTCTCGTTGCACCGATATGGAAACCTTTGCTTGATGCCTCGGAACTCCTTGCCTGCACCTGCCTCTTTAGCACCAAAGAGGCAACTTATACTCTACGCCCGCTGGCACCCGCCTGGCCTTGGTCGTCATGGCTCACGTCACGGAAACCTCATGAGGTGCCCCTCGCCTTGATTTCTCTGCTCCTCATGAGCCAGCCTAGTGAGGCTTCCCCCGAGGAGGTCTTGTGTCATCCGCCTCACAACGCTTGGCCCCTCGCGAGGGTCTTGAGTGTTTGCTGATGAAGTTGGGCCGTACCAGGCCATTAGAGGAGCCATGCCCTGGGCCTTAGGCAGGCAAGTCTGGGTCCCCCCGTTCCCAGGATGCTGACAGATGGGGCGAGGTTGCTCGCGCCTCCCGCGCGGACGGGGCCCTCGCCATCCACTTCGAGTACGATGGAGCCTCCACACTATTCTTCAAGGTCTTCGACAAGGAAGGCCGATGGCTGGAGTGTTGCCCAGGAGATATCGCCCATGTGGCGCGGCCACGGGCGTTGATCCTGCCCCGGCCTTGCCGACGACTCCTCCAACAGCAACGATGACTCCTGGGAATCTAGTGACTCTCCCGAGCCCAGCGAGTCCACGGAGTCCTGCAATGACAGCTACGTGCCCCGAGCTCTCGCTGTGCCCGGAGTGCGGCAACAGCATTCGCTCGGCGTCGACGATGATCTGGATGGGGTTGGCGTCGGCCTCATGTGAGGAATCGAGACAAACTCCGCGAGGGCATGTAAAAAAATCTTGTAATGCTTTTGCTTTGAAGTTTATCATTCCTAGTATGAGTTTGTGGCTGTGTGTCTTGCTCTGGCATTGCTCCTCCTTTTCGTTCTCAAGGTAGCTTCACGCTCTACGCCGGCAGGTCCCAGTCCCCAGGCAGGCTCCAGCCATCGCTGGTATGCCAGGTCGCGATGCCATCGTCAAGGCCAGGAGGTGAGCGGCCTGAGGTCCGGTAAGAGCTCTTGAGGAGCGATGCTTAGGAGGTCCCCTTTGGCGTGCAAGCAACTTCCTGGAGGCCGAAAAGGAAAATGGCGATGTCGGAGCAGGATTGCGAGAGTCGAAATTTCGGACTGCAAGTTTACGCTGATATGTGTAGGTCACTTATCTTTTCGGGCCTGCGGTGACTCCCTTGCGCAACGCCTAGCTGGGCCTTAGTGGTGATGCCTTCAAGTAGGGCTCATGCCGGCCTCCCCTTCCCTCGCTCATCTGAGTGCTCTACATCCTCGGGTCCCAACACTCAAGTGAGGCTCAGCCGCCGCTGGTATGCCAGGTCGCGATGCCGTGGTCAAGGCCAGGGGGTGAGAGATGGAGAGTCAGTAGGAGCTCCTGAGTCGTGATGCTCAAGATCCCCCTTTAACATGCAAGCGAATTGTGTGAAAAATGGATGGCTGGCAGGGCCGCCTACAGCCAACCTGGGGGGCGCCTGTGGGTCAGTCCAAGAAGAGAGCATAACTCGTAAGCGCGCTTGCTGTCATGCCGCTGATCTTTCCACAAGAAGATGAAGGCACTAAGGATCTGGTGAGGTGACGTGCGTGGGGCGGGCCGCGAGCTAGAGCTCGATCCCTTAGATTTGTTAGCGTTGCAGGGATGGACCGGAGCACAAGCGTCGTGCCAGCATGTGTAGCCCCCGTTGCAAAATGAGCAAGAGGCCGGTCAGCGGCGTAGGAGGCGGCGATTGTCGATAAGACATCAGGCAAGCAGGACTAATCACAAATCTCATCTCCTCGCAATTTACATTATTTTCCATTTGCCTCTCGTTTTCCTCTCCCACACTTCACAAAAATTTGCCGGTTTTATTTGCCCTCTTTTTCGTTTGCCTTTTTCTCGTTCGATCTTTTGTTTGCTTGTGTTACCATGTGCCTTCTATTTACTTGCATCTTTGCTTGCTAAAAATCTATTGATATGGATCCTCATCCACTTGCCAATCTTTTTAAAATATCCAATTATGATGAACCAATTGCTAGTGATTTGAATGCACAATGCACTAGATTATCTTTATGAAGTTTTGCTTGAGATTCATGAATCTGAAAATTGTGATGAAGAAATTTATAAACTTATTCATGATAGCTCCTATAATGAAAAGCATGATTGCAATGATTTCACTATAAATTCTATTAATGTCAATTGTCTTAGTGATATGCAAAACCCCAAGCTTGGGGATGCTTGTTTTGGTATGTCCACTACTTATTGCAATGATCATGATTGGGGTGATGATTCTTACAATCTTGAAAAATTATTCAAATATCATGATGAATATGCTTGTGATAATATTAAAAGTGGGCTTGGAGAGGTCATGACTTTATTTGATGATAATCCCACTATCGTGGAAGATTATAAAACTTTTATGCATGTGGATCGTGAAGAGAAAATTTTATATGATAGCTATATTATTGAATTTGATTGTGATCTTACATATAATTATGATGAGAAAGGAAAATATGGTCGTAGAAATTTTCATGTTACTAAATCACCTCTCATTTTATTTAGATCGTTATTGTTTCTTTCTTCTTCCATGCATATGCTAGATATATCTTGTCTTGATAATTTGTTTGCTTATAAAATTCCTATGCATAGGAAGTATGTTAGACTTAAATGTGTTTGTCGTATGTTTTATGATGCTCTCTTTTTGTTTCAATTATTATCTCTCATGAGAGCATCATTGCAATCTCAAAGCCTATCTTGATGGCTGTAAAGATAGAGCCTATTGGGAGGCAACCCAATGAATAAAATTTATTTTTGCCTTTTGCTTTCTGTTTTTGTGTGTTAGCACAATTATGCTACTATTATGATTGTGTTTTTTATGTTTTAATTAGTGTTTGTGCCAAGTAAAGCCTTTAGGGTCTTCTTGGGTAATAGTTGTTTGATCTTGCTGAAAAAACAGAAACTTTTACGCTCATGAAATTATTTTTTGTTTTTTACCAGAGAGCGATAAAATACCAATTCCACTTTAAGTAGATCAATATAGAAATTTCTCAGGTCGTCGTAATTTTTCATAATTTTTGGAGTTACAGAAGTATTAGAAATAGTCAGATTGCTACAGACTATTCTGTTTTGACAAATTCTGTTTTCTTTGTGTTGTGTGCTTATTTTGATGGCTCTATGGTTTTCTTTGATGAGTTTTTGCCATAGAAAAGTTGGAATACAGTAGATATAATACAAAAAATATGAATGGTTTGATACATCACTTATAGTGATTTATTATTCTTATACTAACGGATCTCACGAAGGTTTTGCTGAGTTTTGTGTGTTTGAAATTTTCAAGTTTTGGGTTATCTTACAGTGGATGAAGGAAGGATGGAAGAGCCTAAGCTTGGGGATGCCCCAGCATCCAAAGCAATTATCCAAAAATGAGCAACCAACTAAGCTTGGGAATGCCCTCGAGTGGCATCCCCGCTTTCTTTCAACTACCATCGGTATTTTACTCGAAACTATATTTTTATTCATCACATGATATGTGTTTTTATTGGAGTGTCTTGTATGATATGAGTCTTTGCTTGTTTTATTTTGTATTTTAAGTCGTCAATCCTTGCGGGACACACCTATTTGAGAGAGCCAAAATTATGTCATGAATTGTTAGAATTGCTCTCTGTGCTTCACTTAAATTTTTATGAGCTATGGACTTGCTCTAGTGCTTCACTTATATATTTTTGAGCACGGTGTGCTTTAGTATTTTTGAAGAAATTCTCTCTTGCTTAACTTAGATTTATTTTAGAGTTAGTAAAGTTTTCAAGAAATTCTCTCTTGCTTCACTTAAGTTAGTTTGAGAGAAAGAAAATTTTATATGCTCATGATCTTCACTTATATTTGTTGGAGCTTGTCAAAAGCAACACATGAAAATTAGTCCCAAAGTGATAGATATCCAAGAAGGATATAATAAAAACATTCATGAAGATCATTGGACAAAATTAACTTGATTCTTAGTAATAGTTTTGAGATATGATGATGTGATATGTGAGTTATGTTGGTGAGTAATTATGCTTTAGTAATAATATTGGTGTTAAGGTTCGTAATTCCCTATGAAAGTACGAAAGTCAATAGTCATGCAATGAAATTATATCCTACTTATGGTGCATTATTCAGTATTATTTATGCTTAATGCTTGCTTATGAGATTATCTATTTCTTAGTTGGTCGCTTCCCAATCTTTTGCTAGCCTTCATTTTGCACTAATTATGATCACTACTTGTGCATCCAAAAACCTTTAACCTAGTTTTGCCACATGAGTCCACTATATCTACCTATATGCGGTATTCTTTTGCCTTTCTAAGCAAATTTGCATGTGCCATCTCTAATTTTCAAAATAAACTTATCTTTTTTGTGTTTGTTTCGCTCACGGAGCGGTGAGTGATGGCTAATATTTTCCATGCTTGATGTGTTATTCTAAAGATGAGTGGTTATTCACTCATCATTGCACGAGAGTAAGGCAAAGGTATTAGGGATGCCCAGTCCCGAAATGCAAAAAAATTGAATTTATTTTATGTTAACAAATAATAAATTCCTCGGAAAGTGTTGGTATGGAGGGCAACCGTGGATACGGCTAGCCATGGAAAGTGAAAGTATGGTGGAAAAAGGAATAAAGTTTATTTTCTGTTTGGGAACCGCTTAAGATATATCTATGCATGGAAAGTATTGGGAACTCTAAGTTGTTTTCGTTGGTGGGATGGATACACCTCCCAAAATGTTTTTATCTCTAAGTTTTTTGCTTTGAGCTCTGGCACCTCTACAAATCCCTACTTCCCTCTGTGAAGGGCCTTTTTTTTACTTTATGCAATTTTTATTTTGAGTCTCCATCTTCTCTTATAAAAGCACCAACTAGGAGGCAATATGATCGTACTTAAGTATTGTGTGTAGCTAATATTCGAGTGTGTTTCATGAATGGATCAATGTTTGAGCGTGATGGGCTAGGGATAACTTATTTTAGCGTTGATATTTTGGAAGACATGGTTTCTTGTTGATATGCTTAAGTATGTAAATTATGATGTCAAAACTACACTATTGCTTTGAACAACTAAAAGTCCAATTGTCCATGTGAGGGAGTCCTGAATTAGGGGGTGTTCGGATAACCGAACTATACCTTCCGCCCGGACTCCCGGGCTATGAAGATACAAGATTGAAGACTCCGTCCCGTGTCCGGAAGGGACTTTCCTTGGCGTGGAAGGCAAGCTTGGCGATACGGATGTTCAGATATCCTACCATTGTAACCGACTCTATGTAACCCTAACCCTATCCGGTGTCTATATAAACCAGAGGGTTTTAGTCCATAGGACAACATACACATCAACAATCATACCATAGGCTAGCTTCTAGGGTTTAGCCTCTCTGATCTCGTGGTGGATCAACTCTTATAATACCCATACCATCAATATTAATCAAGCAGGACATAGGGTTTTACCTCCATCGAGAGGGCCCGAACCTAGGTAAAACTTCGTGTCCCCTGCCTCCTGTTACCATCCGGCCTAGACGCACAGTTTGGGACCCCCTACCCGACATCCGCCGGTTTTGACACCGACATTGGTGCTTTCATTGAGAGTTCCTCTGTGGCGTCGCCATCAGGCTCGATGGCTCCTACGATCATCAATAGCGATGCAGTCCAGGGTGAGCCTTTCCTCCCCAGCCAATCGGATCCGATTTGGCGCCGGTCATGGAGTTTACTACCGCGGACATCTTTCAGCACCCGCCCTTCGGCGATATTCTGAAGACACTAGAGTCTCTCTCTCTCTATCAGGAGAGCCCTGGCCGGACTACGGTCAGCAAGGTTGGGATTCGGACGATGGATAAGTTCAAAGCCCACCCACCACCCACTTGGTAGTCACTGTCGACGATTGAACCGACATGCTCGACTTCGACTCCGATGACATTGATGGTATGGACGCCGATGAAGGAGACGATAAAGAACCAGCGCCTATTGAGCCCTGGAGCACCACTTCGTCATACGACGTATACATGGTGGACGCACCAAAATATGACGACGAGGAGCGGAGGGACTCACCGAAGGATTGTTTCCTCGAAAAGCAGTCAAAGCGGCGACGCAAGCGCCGCCCCAAAACCCGCCTCGATAGAAATAGTGATCACACAGACCTAGCGCTGGAGCAGGGCGAACCGCTGCCGAACAACGGCAATCTGGATAATAAAACTGAATAAACAAATCCTATCAGGGATAATGGTCCGGACGACATAACGCTGGACAGGCACCCGGAGCAGCAGAATGCCCGTAAAAGGCTCGTTGCCACCGCGAGGAGCCTTAAAAAGCAGAAGCGAAGGCTCACGGCCGTGCAAGACACGCTCCAATTCAGATGGAGCAAGATACTCAACACCGTAGCAAGGTACGGCGACAATCGCCCCTCCAAGAGCTACCCAAAGCGGAAGCTGCTACCCGAATTCGACGAGGAGGCCTCAGACCCCCCACAACCAAATATCAAAGCAGCCACCCGGTCGGATAAACGACCCCTCTACCACCGCAGAACGGCATGCAACACCGCTCACAATACAACACGCGACCCATGCGAGGGCTCGCACCCAAAGGACGGTGCAACAACATCCATCTATGGACCATGCAAGCGCACCCCAGCATACAATGCAACACAACAAACATCCGAACAACGCGGCACACTCAGCTACAGGGGTGCCGCACACCCCCTATGTTTCACCGATGAGGTGCTGGACCACGAATTCCCAAAGGGATTCAAGCCCGTAAACATAGTGGCATACGACGGAACAACAGACCCTGGGGTCTGGATTGAGGACTATATCCTCCATATACATATGGCTCGAGGGGATAATATCCATGCCATCAAGTACTTACCTCTCAAACTCAAAGGGCCAGCTCGTCACTGGCTCAAAGGCCTCCCCGAAAGCTCCATTGGAAGTTGGGAAGAGCTCGAAGACGCCTTTCGGGCAAACTTTCAAGGGACATATGTCCGACCTCCGGATGCGGACGACCTGAGCCACATAACTCAATAGCCCGGAGAGTCAGCCTGAAAGCTTTGGAATAGGTTTCTTACTAAAAGGAACCAGATTGTCGACTGTCCGGACGTCGGAGCCTTAGCGGCTTTCAAGCACAGTGTCCGCGACGAATGGCTCGCCAGACACCTCGGCCAAAACAAGCCGAGAACGATGGCCGCTTTAACAAACCTCATGACCCGCTTTTGCGCGGGTGAGGACAGCTGGCTAGCCAGATGCAGCACCAGCGACCCCAGTACATCGGAAGTTAGAGATGGAAATGGGAAATCATGGCGCAACAGCAATAACAAACGCCGAAATAAAGAAGACAGCACAAAGGGCGCGGCAGTAAATGCCGGATTCAAAGTCCCTCAGTCAAACCAAAAGCCGCCCTCCAAAGGCACCAGGGATGAACTGTCCAGCCTCAACAAAATCCTGGACCAAGTATGTCAGATCCATAGTACCCCTAGCAAACCTGCTAATCATACCCATAGAGAATGTTGGGTCTTCAAGCAGTCCGGCAAGCTTAACGCCATACACAAGGGGGAGGATACACCAAGTGAAGACGAGGACGACCCTCCCAAGCAAGACAAGGGGGGACAAAACAAATTTCCACCCGAAGTCAAAACAGTAAACATGTTACACGTGATCAAGAGAAAAAACAATGCAGCACTCCCTGAAAAATATACCCAAGTGCCTGTCACCGTGAAGTCCCGCCACTTGTCGTCCCAACCGATCACCTACGACCATCGCGATTACGCATCAAGTACCCGGCATGCAGGATCGGCTACCCTGGTATTAGACCCAGTAATTGGCGGATACCACTTGACATGAGTCTTGATGGATGGCGGCAGTAGCCTACACCTAATATATCAAGATACAATCCGCAGGATGGGGTTAGACTCAACACAAATTCACCATAGCAATACTACCTTTAAAGGAGTAACGCCAGGCCCAGGGGCTCGTTGTACGGGCTCCTCCTACTACAAGTTATATTCGTCTCCCCCGATAACTTCCATCGCGAGCATTTAACTTTCCACGTCGCTCTGTTTAAAAGTGGCTATCAAGCACTACTTGGATGCGAAGCTTTCGCTCGCTTTAATGCAATACCACACTACGCCTCCCTAACACTCAAGATGCCCGGTCCTCGTGGCATCATTTCAATGCACGGAAGTATCAAGCAATCTCTGCGTGCCGAAGAGAGTGAGGCTGCCTTGGCAGCCGCACAATAAAGGCGCCCGGACCAGCAAAAACATCCAATAGGTCGTCAAGACCTCAGTCACAACTAATCAAGTCTGGCGCCTCTACTCATATAGAATAAACGGTCACACCCCTATCTTTCAAAAGTACAAGGGGCTCAACGCACGCAGACGAGTGGCAATTTCTTCTTATCTTGAATTATACATGGTTTCTTTAGAAAACTATCCTTTTGCACGACAACCTTTTCACCTAAATTCCTCTATTTTACAGATGATCATCATGCTACACCCGTCCAGGATACGGCACAACGGAGACATAGGCGCAGACGTGCACCAGGGACCCGACCCAAGGATTGTTTTTAGATTAAGACCCTGCGCAAACCTTTTTTACTGTCTCTTATTGATACATATCCACTGTTGAGTAGGATGCTGACGTCTTGGTATGTGTCCACGCCAGAACAATGCACGTACCTGGACACAAGGGGCTTCTTACAAAGGCCATTCTTCAGGCCCGGTTTATACCACAAAGACCGAATACCTTAGGGAGTGTTCGGCATCGCGAGTTTGGCTCTATATGCATCAGCTCCGAATCATTGTCTTTGGTCAAATGTTGGGTTTGCCCGGCTCCTGCGTTTTGGTGCCTTATGTTCTGCTTTACCGGCTAAGGTAGCACCAGGAGAACTACTGCGATTGTGCCCTGGTTTATCCGGACGAGCACCTCAGTAGAGAAAGCCAAAAACTGACTGTCATGATCTAGCGTGAGACTGGTCAACCACTCGATGACTCATGGGAATGTTAGAATTCCTCCGCTTTAACGAAGGGCCGCTTTCCGGCCAGGCATATACGCACCCCGGGATCGG
Organism: Triticum aestivum; assembly: GCF_018294505.1. Classification (NCBI taxonomy): domain Eukaryota; kingdom Viridiplantae; phylum Streptophyta; class Magnoliopsida; order Poales; family Poaceae; genus Triticum; species Triticum aestivum. The sequence goes on along the minus strand of NC_057809.1, from coordinate 494,094,846 downwards.
GAGAGTGCGGAGCCACCAGGGGCTATCTAGTAGCCCCACTGTCAAACTCCTATGGCTAAGTGAAAGTGTTAAAGCATTATAGTCCGGTAGCCTCGCTCGCTCCGCTATCACCTCCTTAATAGGACCAAGACGTTGGGTTAAGTGTGAACGTGTGCTTCTGCGAACACCTCCGCATTATATGCGTGGGGGTTGAAGCCGACGACTGCAATCTTTCAGGTTATACTCATGTATAAATAAACGGCCGCCCAGGAGGCATCACATTACTTTCAGGCAAAAGTATAAAAGTAGCCTCATAAAAATTTGTAAAAGCATTTCGCTTACAATGAGATTACATGTCACTCAAACATAATATTTTTTGAGCACTAGGTCTCTATCAAATAAGCACCCTCAAGTACTTCCTCAAAGTAGTGCTCAGCAGCCCTTCGACCTATGGCCGAATCCTGCACTGCAACAGTGGTAGCATCCATCTCTGCCCAGTATGCTTTAGCACGGGCAAAGGCCATACATGCGCCTTCTATGCACGCCGACCTCTACATCGCATTTATGCGCGGCACCACATCGAGGACCTGCTGCACCAAGCTGAAATAGCTGCTCGGTTTTGACCTTCCAGGCCATAGCTGATCCACAACAGACCTCATGGAGAGTCCGGACAACCTATTCAGTTCGGCCCATTTGGTTAATTGGTCCATCAACGAAAGCGGACGCTCAGGAGAAAGGAATTTCTTCTAAAACATCTGGTCTACTTCACAGTCCGTATGGCTCTGGAAGTACTTGGCCGCATTGGCAGCGCTCGCCGCCAAATCCATATACGCATCCTCCAAACTCCACAGCCGATCCAGAGGGGCATACCGTGGATCTCCGTACTTCCTCTGCAGCATAAAGGACTTCCCGGCTACAATATCCCCGGCTTCCCGCAGGTCCTCCTTCTTCGCCCTCATAGCAGAGCGGAGGTCTTTTCTCGTTATAGCAGCCTTCTCAAGGTCCGATGCCTTCGCCTGGTTTTCCTTTTCAAGAGCCCGGCAACGGTTTATGGCGGCTTTTAATTCTACGACCATATTGGCCATCTTCTTCTGGCTCTCGCCATGTGCGGCCTTCTCGGCTCGCAACTCTTCGGCCGCCTTCAAAGCAGCCGCATTACCGCTTGTTCCTTGGCTCGGGCAAGTTCCGCCCACAAGGCTTCAACAGTGGCAGCTCCATCTGCAATCATAACATGTTAAAAACACTGGCATCATACTCTTTCTATTTGGCATTTACCAGACAAGGATACTTACCCTGTGCCTCGTCAAGCCTTCTGTTAACAAGCTCGATGTCGGCATCTGCCGCATCCAACCGCCGTTCTAAACGGGCAAACTGGCTCGTCCGGCTGGCCATCGGAGCTTCCATCTCCTGCACATAAAGGCAGTATGGTTATTACCTGGGAATATGATCCTCCGTTCATCATCGTTTCCGACGACAACCAGAGTCTCAGGGGCTACTATATACATAGGGCACACCTAGCATGTGCAGGACTATTACACATTCCTTTTTTACGTACCTCAAAGCTTGTCAGTAGACTCATAAAAGCTTCATGCAATCCGCTTTCGGCAGACGATATCCTCTCCATCACCATATTCACCAGCACAAGGTGATCGTCTGAGATGGTCGCTCGCCCCACCAACTCCCTCAGAATGTCCGATCGCACGCTAGACGGTGCCGGACTCTTTTGTCCACTCTCTTCGGGAGCCGGACACGGGGCGCCTCGGGGATCAATAGGATCACCTTCTGGCCTCTCCGAACTCGGAGAGGCCCTTCGAGACGACACTTTAGGGTCGCCCGCTTCCGGAGCGGAGGAGTCCAGAGGAGGCGTCTCGCTCTCCATCATCTGGAAGAAGATCCCCTAAAGACGAGCTCATTTGAGAGGGGCTAAGGCCCGAACTGCACAAATGTATGCGGTGGTTATTTTCTCAGAAGAAAGGGATGGCATATCTGTACTATTAAAGTTTTCGAGTCACTTATGACTCCCAGGAGAATTGATCCCCCCGCGGACTTTGTGCGGCAGCAGTGCCCCCCAAGGTAGGGCCCCCGGCGGAAGATTTCTTCTCCCGTTTGGAAGCTTCGGCTTCCGAATTCCCGGGCGAGGTCCTTTTCCTCTTCCGGTCGTCTTCCTTCACGGAGACGCTCGCTCCCTCGGTTAGAATAGGCAGCGTTGGGGGCCCGCATCCGCCCGTATTATCCTCCACAGTGTCTTCCTTCAAGGGATCCGGGCAAGGTGCGGCCTGGAGCATCTTTTCCAATACCGGATTCTCCAAACCCTCAGGGAGGGGGGCCGAACACCGAATAAACTTCACCTTTGCTAGCCAGTCCTGGTCGAAAAAGCAAACTCTCAGAAATAACTTCGTAATGAAGGAGAGATAATGTGTTCGGCCGGAAGATTCCTTACCTGTTCGGCGGCGCGGTTACTATTTAGGCCCACGTCCTCGGTGAATTCCGGACACTCTACTTGAGGTCCGAAGAATAACTTATACATATCCTCGTGCGTCAGGCCGAGAAAATTTTGAATGCCATGCGGACCCTCGGGATTGAACTCCCACAAGCGAAGGGGCCGACGTTTGCAAGGCTGGACTTGACGGACCAGCATAACTTGTATTACCGCGACCAAACTAAGATCTTCGTCGAAGAGATCTCGAATGCGGCTTTGTAATAAGGGCACGTCCTTTGCTGGACCCCAGCTCAGTCCTCTGCTGATCCATGACATCAGTCGTGGCGGAGGGCCCGAGCGAAAAACGGGGGCGGCCGCCCACTTGGCGCTTCTAGGAGTCGTGATGTAGAACCACTCCTGTTGCCACAATGCAGACACCTCTGGGATGGAACCTTTGGGCCACGGAGCTCCTGCCATATTGCGTATTGAGGCGCCTCCAAACTGTGCATGCTACCCCTCGATCGTCTTCGGCTTTACTTCAAAGGTCTTGAGCCATAAACCAAAGTGGGGGGTGACCCGGAGGAAGGCCTCGCATACGACAACAAAAGTCGTGATATGCAGGAAGGAGTCTGGAGCTAGATCATGGAAGTCTAGCCCGTAATAAAACATCAAGCCCCTGACGAAAGGATCCAGTGCAAAACCTAGACCTCGGAGGAAGTGGGGGACGAACACGACGCTTTCGTTGGGTTTGGGAGAGGGGACGGCCTGCCCCCGGGGAGGCAGCCGATGCGATATTTCGGCGGTTAGATACCTGGCCTCTCTCAACTTTTTGATGTCCTCTTCCGAGACGGAGGAGGGCATCCATCAGCCTTGAAGGCTGGATTCGGACATGACTGAAGGTTCGGAGCACCTGACCTGAGCTTCGGGCGTTTGAGCTTGAGGTGGGGGAAGGATTCGATTGAGCACGGGAGGGAAAAGTAGAAGCTTTGCCCCTTTATAAAGAAGGATGGATATCAAGCGTCCTCCCCGTGTCCGTTTGGACTTGCCTATGATCTAGGAGTCCTAGAAGCGGTTGGGTTACCCACGCCCGTGTTGATGAGAATCCCGTAATAAGGGGACACGATCTCTGCTTTAACAAGACGTGCCAAGGAAACCACCTCGCATGACACGTTGAGGTGCGTAATTGAACGACTCGGATAAAGGCTTGGCCGTGGCGTGTCGCACCATGGAATACGTCGGCAGATTAGATTTGTGGTAATATTATTATTCTCTCTATGGCAATATGTGGAAACTAATGTTACAGAGCCGGACACTATCTTTGTGTTCAAAATCTTCTATGAAGTACTTGGAGGAGGAACCCGCCTTGCAATGCCGAAGACAATTTGCGCGCCGGACCCGTTGTCATTGAAGCCTGGTTCAGGGGCTATTGAGGGAGTCCTGGATTTGGGGGTGTTCGGATAGCCGAACTATACCTTCCGCCGGACTCCCGGGCTATGAAGATACAAGATTGAAGACTCCATCCCGTGTCCGGAAGGGACTTTCCTTGGCGTGGAACGCAAGCTTGGCGATACGGATGTTCAGATCTCCTACCATTGTAACTGACTCTATGTAACCCTAACCCTATCCGGTGTCTATATAAACCGGAGGGTTTTACTCCGTAGGACAACATACACATCAACAATCGTACCATAGGCTAGCTTCTAGGGTTTAGCCTCTCTGATCTCGTGGTGGATCAACTCTTGTAATACCCATACCATCAATATTAATCAAGCAGGACGTAGGGTTTTACCTCCATCAAGAGGGCCCGAACCTGGGTAAAACTTCGTGTCCCCTACCTCCTGTTACCATCCGGCCTAGACGCACAGTTCGGGACTCCCTACCCGAGATCCGCCGGTTTTGACACCGACACCATGCTATAAAGAAAACCAGTGGTGGGAGACGGCATCGGTGGAGTGCACCTGATGCAGTGTGATACGTCCCATGCTGTTATATTATCAATCTTGGATGTTTTATAATCATTTTATAGTAATTTTATATCATTTTTGGTACTAACCTATTGACATAGTGCCAAGTGGCCGTTCCTGTTTTTTTACGTGTTTTTTACATCGCAGAAAATCAATATCAGACGGAATCCAAATGCCACGAAACTTTACAGAGAATTTTTATGGGCCAGAAGGAACACAACAGGCCCTGGCTGTGCCTAGGGGGTACCCCGAGGGGGGCACAACCTACCAGGGCGCGCCGGGAGGCCCAAGTGCACCCTGGTGGGTTCTTCCCACCTCGGGTGCCCCCCGGACCGCCTCTTTGCTCTATAAATACCCCAAAAATCCCAGAACCTTAGGAAAGTTGACGAAATATTCATCCAGCTGCCACACAGTCCAGAACCACCAGATCCAATCTAGACACGATCTCGGATGGGGTTCACCACCTCCATTGGTGCCTCTTTGATGATGTGTGAGTAGTTCTTTGCAGACCTTCGGGTCCATAGTTAGTAGCTAGATGGCTTCATCTCTCTCTCTCTTGATTCTCAATACAATGGTCTCTTGGAGATCCATATGATGTAACTCTTTTGTGGTGTGTTTGTTGGGATCCGATGAACTTTGAGTTTATGATCAGATCTATCTTTTTATATCCATGAAAGTTATTTGAGTTTCTTTGATCTCTTATATGCATGATTGCTTATAGCCTTGTATTTCTTCTCCGATATTTTGGTTTTGTTTGGCCAACTTGATCTATTTATCTTGCAATGGAAGAGGTGCTTCGTAGTGGGTTCGATCTTACGGTGCTTGATCCTAGTGACAGAAAGGGAAACGACACGTATGCATCATTGCTACTAAGGAGAAAATGATGGGGTCTATCTTTACATAGGTAGATCTTGTCTACATCATGTGATCGTTCTTATTGCATTACTTCGTTTCTCCATGAACTTAATACACTAGATGCGTGCTGGATAGCGGTCGATGTGTGGAGTAATAGTAGTAGATGCAGGCAGGAGTCGGTCTACTAATCTTGGACGTGATGCCTATATAATGATCATTGCCTGGATATCGTCATAATTATTTGAAGTTCTATCAATTGCCCAACAGTAATTTGTTTACCCAACGTTTGCTATTTTTCTCGAGAGAAGCCACTAGTGAAACTTACGGCCCCCGGGTCTTCTTTCTCCTATATTTGCCTTTGCGATCTACTTTTCTCTTGCATTTATTTTCAGATCTATTAAACAAAAAAACCCAAAAACACCTTGCTGCAATTTTTATTTATTCCTTTTATTTAGCGTTCGATCTATCAATTTACTAAAATTTATATCACGTTCGTTTTCCACTTGAGGCGTCGTACCCCGAAAGGGATTGACAACCCCTTTAACACGTCGGGTTGCGAGGATTTGTTATCTTTGTGCAGGGGTTGTTTACATTGTGTTGCTTGGTTCTCCTACTGGTTCG